>NC_142784.1:3002500-3153750 GCF_988280905.1 Pimephales promelas | reverse complement strand
CAGAGCAGAAGGTCCTACACAGCCTCAACTTAAGGTATTTCCGCGAACCATGCAAGGCAACAGGAAGAGGTGCTTCAACAGTGAGTGGTATAAACAACACCCATGGCTTGAGTACTCTCAAAGCCAAAACTCCGTGTACTGTTTTGCATGTCGACATTTCTCTTTGCCAAACACCCCAGCATCTGTATTCACATCACAACTGGGATTCTCTAATTGGAAAAAGGCAATGTACAAAGATGGTGGATTTAAAGTACATGAAAAGTCAGAGGGTCATGTCAATGCCATGTTTGCATGGGGTGAGCACAAGAAGGCAGTACTAACAGATTCTTCCATACGTGATGCCCTTAATGAAGCATACAACAAGAAAGTCCAAGAGAATAGAAAATATATTAAAACAGTGGCTGAAGTACTTCTTTTGACGGCAACACAAAACATTGGACAACGAGGTCACCGTGAGACAGAATCGGCAGATAACAGAGGAAACTTTTTAGAAATTTTGGAAATGATTGCAAAGCATGACCCAGTAGTACAGAAAAAAATGAAGGGAAAGCAGAATGCCAAGTACACAAGCAGTGTAATACAAAATGAAATCCTAGAATGCTTGGCAAATATGGTCCGTGAGGAAATAATTCAGGAAGTGAAGGAAAGTGAAGTGTTCTCTGTGATTGCTGATGAAACCAAAGACCTGAAAAAGAAGGAGCAGCTCTCACTGGTACTTAGGTACTACTACAATGGGGCAGTGCACGAAAGTTTTCTTGACTTTCAACAAGCCACACGATTAGATGCAGAAGGACTCAAGGACAAAATCATCCACTGTTTGGAAAGATATGGACTTGAGTACAGATCCAATCTTGTTGGACAAGGTTATGACGGAGCATCGGTAATGAGTGGGAAACACTCTGGAGTGGCAGCCAGAATAAAGTCTGATGCAAAACATGCCGTTTATGTACACTGTAACGCACATTGCCTGAACTTGGTACTCATTGATACAGTGAAGGCAGTCCCAGAGGCTGATTGCTTTTTTGCACTACTGCAGAAGCTTTATGTGTATATCTCTGGGTCCTATGTCCACCAGAGGTGGCTGGATGTGCAAAAGGAAATGTATGAAGGTCAGCCGAGGGAGTTGCAGAAGCTCAGTGACACAAGATGGGCATGTAGATACTTGGCCTGCAAGAATCTAATGGACCGATTACCTGCTGTACTTCGTGTTCTGCATGACATTGCTACAGAAAATAGTGGGGAAAGATCTGTAGATGCTCGAGGTTTGCTGACTCAGCTAGACCTAAGCTTTGTCAGTCTTCTTGCAACCTTTCGAAGGCTCCTTGGGGATGCAAAGGTGCTGTCTGACACCCTCCAATCTCCTTCACTTGACCTTGTCATGGCAGTGGATTTAGTAAGGGCACTCAAAGATTCATTTCAGGAGTACAGAGGTGAAACATTTGTTGATAATCTGTGGGAAATTATTGTAGACACTGCCACAAAGTGCAATATAGCCATTGAAAATGCAGAGAAAAAGAGGTCTCAAAAAGTGAATTCCAGATTTGGTGGGTCTGTCATAACCTCTACTTTGGGTCAGCGCAAATGCAACGATGGTGACAAGGATTCCTTTCGGAAGACAATCTTCTACCCCATTGTGGACACCATACTTGGAGAGTTAGACAGGCGCTTCTCTAAAGACAATTGTGAAATAATGAGAGGAATACAAGCTTTGGACCCCAAAAGCACATGTTTCCTTCAAGAGGAAGTAGTCTTTCGACTGGGAGAAATTTATGAAAGTGACTCTGAAGATCTCAGTCATGAACTCCACCAGACAAAGAGGCTTTTGCAAAGGAAACAGCAAAGTGGAATGCCAAACTTGTCCAGTATTGTTGAACTTGCAGTGTTCCTTGAACCTCATAAGGATGTTTTTCACGAGCTTTTTCGTCTCTGCAAGATAGCCATAGCCCTCCCGGTGAGCAGTGCAGCTTGCGAGCGCAGCTTCTCAGCTCTTAAACTCATCAAGACCCATTTGCGCACAACAATGACCGATGACAGACTGAGCAACCTGGGTGTTCTCAGCATTGAGTCTAGAAGAGCCAAGGCACTTGACATGGACAGATTCATTAAACTTTTTGCTACCAATCACCAAAACAGGAGAATTCATCTGATGTAAGATGGATGAATTAGTTTAATGGTCTTTTTGTAGAAAGTTTGGTTTGTTACAACTGTTTATGTACAATTATAAGAAGTTATATTTGGTCTGGAATAAGTCTTAAGTGTTTGATTTAAATAAATGTAATGTATGCTGAATCAAAGCCAACATTTCAATTTATATATTCATCAGGGCCTTGGACATGAATACTGCCTGGGTTTAAAATCACATTTTGCACATTTTCATAAATCACAAGGCATCCTCTATTGGATGAGTTAAGACTGAGTAGTTGAATTTTGCTATCCAACTCACGAAGAGATAAGATTTTTAAATCCACTACAAGGAAATAGCTCTTAGAAAATGTGTACCCTATCCTGAACATAATTACTGATTAAAAATAGACCTGTTAAAATAACCAGAGATACTTGAGGACTGTGGTATGTGGAAATTAATTTTAAAAAAATGACCATTATATGTATTTTTAACAGCATAGACGCCTTTATTGACATTTATGAGACAAGAAATCATGGGAGGGGATGTGACATGCAGCAAAGGCTCGGGGTCCGGGATTAGAACCATGGTCGGCTGCATATACACATTAAACTTCGCTATGCGATGGCCACCCCACACTAGCTCTTTGTCCCATCTTGGCCACCCCAGTAAAAATGTCCTGGATACGCCCCTGCAAACAGCAAACGTCATAAACAGTGTGGCGCGAAGAGTGTCAATGTTAAAATGCCAAAGAACTACGAGGCTGGACATTCCTAGAGTCATGGAAAACACAGTACACCTGATGGATGCGTACTCGGTATTAAAAGGGACTGAATTTTGAAAGACCGCTGTATCGATAAGCTCGGACGTTATTGTTATTGCTGTCGCGGGAGAAATAGCCTACATGTAGGCTATCATTTATTATTGCTATAAAAACATTAACCATCTCGCTGAGTCGCCAGCCATGTCTAGGCTTATATTTAATAAAATTAAACCATTTGTCTGTGATGCATTTTGCTATTCGCGCAGTCCAGAAGAGAGAGAGAGAGAGAGAGAGAGAGAGAGAGAGAGAGAGAGAGAGAGAGAGAGAGAGAGAGAGAGAGATTGCGGGGCGCGTTTAATAATAAAAAGAGCTATTAAAAGCACAAAAAGCGCAAGAGATGCTGTTCCCGATGCGGCGCGGGCTGCGAAACAGACCGCAACGAGATAAGTATATAGTTTGGGCTTCATGTGCGCGTCTAAACGATCAAATGTACACAAAAATGTGTCAAAATGACTGGCTTGGAGATTCATTTAAACAGTTTATGTCTAAAATGGATGCAGTTATGGAAATAGTTGGGAGAATATATGGTGCATCAGTAGTAGACTTACATCTGCACTCGTTCTTAAAGGGGAAGCAGTCTAATATGCGGACGATTGCGACATTACTGCGAATCAAACAACTAAAGGCAAAAAGAAAATCACTCACTGCTCTTGAATGAATAACTTTAGCTGCAATAAGTAAGATGAGGAGACTGAGGGAAAAAGAGAGAGAGAGAGTGATCGAGATGAGGAGAGAGCAGGTATTGACAAATAATCTACTGGACGCTAAAATTAGGTTATTTTTGCATGTCTCCAGGGTCTCTCTCTTAATTCCTGAACTTCCTTCACTGTTTTGATTAATCCTCCTAATATATATAAATACAGTTTAATCGAAAAGTGCTTTTCCTTGTATTTCTTTCAGGGCCAGTCAAAATATAGAAGGGGCCAGCAAAACTCTGATCTACTGGCCCCGGGGGCCAGTGGGGATTTTTTTTTATGTTGAGCCCTGCTAAAGACAAAGAGAAAATTCACTCGTTCTTGACTGAATAACTTTTGTAACTATATTTGTAATGTATATTTTAATTATAAAGTGCTGATTACAGGTTCTGCACATGAATACCTGAAAATCTTAAAACACTGTGTATTTAATCGTATCTTTGTGTTGTACATCTATTTGTTTAATCCTGAGTGTTTACTTGTCTTTAATAATTCTTGAATTGTATATTAGTTACGCTAGTTGTTTTTATGGTATTTATAAACCACAGGCAAACGGTCCTTGCGCATGTGTTATTATTCAGCTACAATTAAATGTTTTGCAATAAGACTAAGTGAGAATATCTTAGTTTTTTATTTTTTTTACCTTATTGGAATCAAAATTAGGAATCAAAAGAATCGATAAAATTCAAACGATCCCCAGTCCTAGTGCGCAATCGCACGCCGAAATTCAGGCCCTGAATCACCATTTTCTGTCATTTTTTTGTACTGACACATCACTACTTTGTTAAGATATAAATGCATATTTTTTAGCTATATGTAAAAGTAGAGTTGTCAAAGATAATGAGTTTGTTTGAAAATAAGCTTTAAATATATTTTATACAGCTATATATAATAAATAATAAATATATTAAATATAAATATATAGCTGATTTATTTATAACTTCATTTATAACTTTTTACAAAGTCTTGATGTTGTTTTTAAGCTCGACTAGGACAGGTTTCACGCTTGAATGTTCAAAAACACATTATTTTCTCCATATTCTTCATTGTTGCAGCCCCTCTCTTCCCAGTCTGTCAGTAACGCTCTGTTTAGTTCTCGATGAAGCCCCTCCTTCTGAAAATCACACTGCGCTTTGATTGGTCTGCTGGTGTGTTGTGATTGGTCAGTGTGTTTGGGAAATGTCCCGCCCCTTACCATAACCACCAGTTTCAACACAACACTAACTAACTCATCAGGTCCCGCCCCTTTATTCTGCATATGGATTATTATAATGAGGAATATTGTGGCGTGTTCGCCGGAAGAAGCTCAAGACTACAATGAAGTTCAGAAACACTGGCATTGATGTAGAGAAGGACTCTGTGCTTTTAACTGTGCAGAGCTTTTTCATTATATTATTAAACCGCAACATTACACACTAAAGAAACACACATTAAGCATAATATAGGTCCTTAACATAGCCCTAAAATGCAGATTTCTTTGACTTCTCCTATGAGTAAACCTGTGCCTGTAGATGTTAGTGGCAGGAGCACCTGAGCCGTGATAATAAGCAGAGCGAGGAAACCGTCCTTTGACTTCCCTTAGTGGAAGAGATAAACAAGTCACGTTTTTATTAGTGAGAGACGGATGTTCAAACTAATTAATCCTTTGATATCTGACCATTTCCATATAATCAACATCGTTTAACAAACCCGGTCGCTCCCATCGGCCCGGATCATGAACACTTTCTGTGTTCACAAAGAATGATATATTCTCTTCAAACATCTTGTGGTTGTTTTTCATTATGGCATTATGGACGATGTTAGTGAATGTGTTTTTGTTTGTGTTGTTCAGCCGGAGGGAGGTTGCCGGAGTGTGCGGGATGCAGTCGGCACATCTATGATGATCAGTATCTACAGGCCCTCAACACTGACTGGCACACGCTGTGTTTCAGGTAAGAGCCAATCAAAGCTCACTGCTCAACATCTGTGCGTCACGCTAACTGGTGTAGCCTATCCTGTCTGTTCAGAAAACATGCAAATCTCACTTTAAGAATAGTTGTTTTTCAAATGGAAATAGTTCTGAGGTGTTTGTATCAGCTCTTGGAGCTAGCCTAGCCCTTCACTTCTGGGGAGTTTGCAACTGTTTTGGGGACAGTTTGGGAATGTTTTATTTTTAAAATAGAGATCTCGATTCTCCCACGATTCTGAATAGACTACTAAACACAATATCAGGTCATGTCACGTTTATATGGGAATGGTTGGGTTACTGCTGTATGGGAATGGTTAGGTTACTGCTGTATGGGAATGGTTAGGTTACGGTTGTATGGGAATGGATGGGTTGCGGCTGTATGGGAATGGTTAGGTTACGGCTGTATGGGAATGGTTGGGTTACGGCTTTATGGGAATGGATGGGTTGCGGCTGTATGGGAATGGTTAGGTTACGGCTGTATGGGAATGGATGGGTTACGGCTGTATGGGAATGGTTAGGTTACGGCTGCATGGGAATGGTTAGGTTACGGCTTTATGGGAATGGATGGGTTGCGGCTGTATGGGAATGGTTAGGTTACGGCTGTATGGGAATGGATGGGTTACGGCTGTATGGGAATGGTTAGGTTACGGCTGTATGGGAATGGATGGGTTACGGCTGTATGGGAATGGTTAGGTTACGGTTGTATGGGAATGGATGGGTTGCGGCTGCATGGGAATGGTTAGGTTACGGTTGTATGGGAATGGTTAGGTTACGGCTGTATAGGAATGGTTAGGTTACGGTTGTATGGGAATGGTTAGGTTACGGCTGTATGGGAATGGATGGGTTGTGGCTGCATGGGAATGGTTAGGTTACGGCTGCATGGGAATGGTTAGGTTACGGCTGTATGGGAATGGTTAGGTTGCGGCTGCATGGGAATGGTTAGGTTACGGCTGTATGGGAATGGTTAGGTTACTGCTGTATGGGAATGGTTAGGTTACGGCTGCATGGGAATGGTTAGGTTACGGCTGTATGGGAATGGTTAGGTTACTGCTGTATGGGAATGGATGGGTTGTGGCTGCATGGGAATGGTTAGGTTACTGCTGTATGGGAATGGTTAGGTTACGGCTGCATGGGAATGGTTAGGTTACGGCTGTATGGGAATGGTTAGGTTACTGCTGTATGGGAATGGATGGGTTGTGGCTGCATGGGAATGGTTAGGTTACGGCTGCATGGGAATGGTTAGGTTACGGCTGTATGGGAATGGTTAGGTTACTGCTGTATGGGAATGGATGGGTTACGGCTGCATGGGAATGGTTAGGTTACGGCTGCATGGGAATGGTTAGGTTACGGCTGTATGGGAATGGTTAGGTTACGGCTGCATGGGAATGGATGGGTTGTGGCTGCATGAGAATGGTTAGGTTACGGCTGCATGGGAATGGTTAGGTTACGGCTGCATGGGAATGGTTAGGTTACGGCTGTATGGGAATGGATGGGTTGTGGCTGCATGGGAATGGTTAGGTTACGGCTGCATGGGAATGGTTAGGTTACGGCTGTATGGGAATGGTTAGGTTGCGGCTGCATGGGAATGGTTAGGTTACGGCTGTATGGGAATGGTTAGGTTACGGCTGTATGGGAATGGTTAGGTTACTGCTGTATGGGAATGGATGGGTTGTGGCTGCATGGGAATGGTTAGGTTACTGCTGTATGGGAATGGTTAGGTTACGGCTGCATGGGAATGGTTAGGTTACGGCTGTATGGGAATGGTTAGGTTACTGCTGTATGGGAATGGATGGGTTGTGGCTGCATGGGAATGGTTAGGTTACGGCTGCATGGGAATGGTTAGGTTACTGCTGTATGGGAATGGATGGGTTGTGGCTGCATGGGAATGGTTAGGTTACTGCTGTATGGGAATGGTTAGGTTACGGCTGCATGGGAATGGTTAGGTTACGGCTGTATGGGAATGGTTAGGTTACTGCTGTATGGGAATGGATGGGTTGTGGCTGCATGGGAATGGTTAGGTTACTGCTGTATGGGAATGGTTAGGTTACGGCTGCATGGGAATGGTTAGGTTACGGCTGTATGGGAATGGTTAGGTTACTGCTGTATGGGAATGGATGGGTTGTGGCTGCATGGGAATGGTTAGGTTACGGCTGCATGGGAATGGTTAGGTTACTGCTGTATGGGAATGGATGGGTTGTGGCTGCATGGGAATGGTTAGGTTACGGCTGCATGGGAATGGTTAGGTTACGGCTGCATGGGAATGGTTAGGTTACGGCTGTATGGGAATGGTTAGGTTGCGGCTGCATGGGAATGGTTAGGTTACTGCTGTATGGGAATGGATGGGTTACGGCTGCATGGGAATGGTTAGGTTACGGCTGCATGGGAATGGTTAGGTTACGGCTGTATGGGAATGGATGGGTTGTGGCTGCATGGGAATGGTTAGGTTACGGCTGCATGGGAATGGTTAGGTTACGGCTGTATGGGAATGGTTAGGTTGCGGCTGCATGGGAATGGTTAGGTTACGGCTGTATGGGAATGGTTAGGTTACTGCTGTATGGGAATGGTTAGGTTACGGCTGCATGGGAATGGATGGGTTGTGGCTGCATGGGAATGGTTAGGTTACGGCTGCATGGGAATGGTTAGGTTACGGCTGCATGGGAATGGTTAGGTTACGGCTGCATGGGAATGGTTAGGTTACGGCTGTATGGGAATGGATGGGTTGTGGCTGCATGGGAATGGTTAGGTTACGGCTGCATGGGAATGGTTAGGTTACGGCTGTATGGGAATGGTTAGGTTACGGTTATTTGGGAATGGTTAGGTTACGGCTGTATGGGAATGGTTAGGTTACGGCTGTATGGGAATGGATGGGTTGTGGCTGCATGGGAATGGTTAGGTTACGGCTGCATGGGAATGGTTAGGTTACTGCTGTATGGGAATGGTTAGGTTACGGCTGCATGGGAATGGTTAGGTTACGGCTGTATGGGAATGGTTAGGTTACGGTTATTTGGGAATGGTTAGGTTACGGCTGTATGGGAATGGTTAGGTTACGGCTGTATGGGAATGGTTAGGTTACTGCTGTATGGGAATGGATGGGTTGTGGCTGCATGGGAATGGTTAGGTTACGGCTGCATGGGAATGGTTAGGTTACGGCTGCATGGGAATGGTTAGGTTACAGCTGCATGGGAATGGTTAGGTTACGGCTGTATGGGAATGGATGGGTTGTGGCTGCATGGGAATGGTTAGGTTGCGGCTGTATGGGAATGGTTAGGTTACAGCTGCATGGGAATGGTTAGGTTACGGCTGTATGGGAATGGTTAGGTTACAGCTGCATGGGAATGGTTAGGTTACGGCTGTATGGGAATGGATGGGTTGTGGCTGCATGGGAATGGTTGGGTTACGGCTGCATGGGAATGGTTAGGTTACGGCTGCATGGGAATGGTTAGGTTACGGCTGTATGGGAATGGTTAGGTTACGGCTGTATGGGAATGGATGGGTTGTGGCTGCATGGGAATGGTTAGGTTACGGCTGTATGGGAATGGTTAGGTTACGGCTGTATGGGAATGGTTAGGTTACGGTTGTATGAGAATGGTTAGGTTACGGCTGTATGGGAATGGTTAGGTTACGGCTGTATGGGAATGGATGGGTTGTGGCTGCATGGGAATGGTTAGGTTACGGCTGTATAGGAATGGTTAGGTTACGGTTGTATGAGAATGGTTAGGTTACGGTTGTATGGGAATGGTTAGGTTATGGTTGTATTAAAATGGTTAGGTTACGGTTGTATTAAAATGGTTAGGTTACGGTTATTTGGGAATGGTTAGGTTACGGTAGTATGGGTTACGGTTGTATGAGACTGGTTAGGTTAAGGTTGTATGGGAATGGTTAGGTTATGGTTGTATTAAAATGGTTAGGTTACGGTTATTTGGGAATGGTTAGGTTACGGTTATATGGGTTACGGTTGTATGAGAATGGTTAGGTTACGGTTGTATGGGAATGGTTAGGTTACGGTTGTATTAAAATGGTTAGGTTACGGTTGTATTAAAATGGTTAGGTTACGGTTATTTGGGAATGGTTAGGTTACGGTTATATGGGAATGGTTAGGTTACGGTTATATGGGAATGCTTAGAGAGCTGCATTTGTAGGCCGTAGACAGCTAGGCTGCTCACAACATTGAAACCAACCACATTAATGTGTTATTTTGCTCTGATTATGTTTTTTTTTTAATTGAAACCTTCTTTTAAAAATCCCTTGGTAACTCAGGCAGAATATGGACATTGAACCTGAAATTTCTGCATCCACTTTTCCAAAGAGCGTAAGCAATAAGATGCTTACAGGACAGATACTCAGCTCTTAGTGCTGGAACACGGCTGTTTTTGTCTTTGCTGGCTGAGTCCTCCACTTGTTTTGAGACATTTTCTTTATAAATTGCTTCTTTCCCAATAATCCATTAGGCCACTGTTTGGTCAGCCATACAGACGGGAAGAATCCTGACAGCTGCACACATTTTAGTGCACACTGGGGATTGCTTTCTTGAGTCAATAACTGGGAAGCTCTTGGTGTTACTTGAGCCCAGGTGTGTGGACGCCACTTTGCAGCTCCTGCTGAAAACATGCTCAGGATAATGAAAGTGATTTGATGTTACACAGTTCCTCTACAGCGGAGAAAGCCGCTTCATTAACAGAGGCAGTGGGGAAACATGTGAATGCATGAAAGACTCTTTGTGTAACTCTGAATAAATGTGTTTGTTTGTGAACATAAGTACTTGAGTGAGCAGAGGTGGGGTGAAGTTTTGGGCGATTGTAAGGGTTGCTGTGTGCTGACCCGATTAAAAGTTCTTCCTCCTAGCGTCTCTGCTGTAGATGTGACTCGGGTTCCTCCTTCATGTGTGTCTGTGTTATTTTTTACCTGTTCTCTGGTATATAGGGCCCTATGATTTCAACAAAAACATGGACGTCAGTTCATTGTGTAATTATAAACGTAATATTTAGCACATTTTGGATGAATAAATCAGACATAGGGCTGCATATTTAATGCAATATGGACTTGTGTGTGTGTGTGAATATGTATAATCATAAAATTATTAATGTTTTGCATTAACAAGTGCAGTTACAAATAATATTGCATGTTTCTTTATTGGAAATTTGTCAGTAAAGCACTGAGTTTGAACGGAGATGCAGATAAAACTTTTATTGACAATAGTAATGTGCAAAAACCTGATTTTTATATATTTCTCTATATTCTTTTAGTTTATGAGTCTGGATAATGATTTTTTTTTTTTACTAAGAATCGAGATCACAGATGTCCACCATTCTGAGAACGAAACACTAGACAACCAAACAAAACAATATGTGATTAACTTGAGGTTCTGACAAAATGTTCTATTTAATGTCAAAAATTTATAAATTTTTGTCTAGAATTGTAAAAATGAGTATTGAAAATATTTATTAATTTAAATGAATTCATTATGTAAAAAATCGTTTGAAATGACTGAATTACTGAATAATGGTCGCTTGTTTTGTAGAGTTTTGAACGAAGCTCTTGAATGAAGAATAATTCAGTGATGAATCAGTAGTACAGTCACTGGTCGCCACCTACCGGCATAATGTGACATATATATAAAAGCTTTATTTGAAGTGTAACATAAGTTTCAATCAAAGATCTGGTACTTATTTTGACTCTACAACATCAGAGTCTATATCCTTTATCCTACATACTTTAATCCCAATACTTTCGCTATCATTTAATGTTGGCGACAGAAATATGGCCTGTTATGAGGAATCAGTCTGGAGCACAAACTCTGCAGGATGCTATGCAAATGAATATATGCTCATTACTTGGGCGTCTAGTATTATTGAGCAAACTGCATTAAGTGGTAATCAAAGCATTGTTTTAGACTAATCTGGTTACATAAAAAAGAGCCTTTTTTCATTCCGATTATTGCAAATGCTGTGTGTCTTAAGCTTATCTAGATTATTGGTAAACACAATATTCAGCGCAGAGGTCTGTAATTCAACACTAACAACATTGTAGCTTGATGGTGACGTAACTCATTGATGAATGAGTGTGTAATCATGGGAGTCGTCATCTTCACCTCCAAAACAATGCAATTCAGCATGACGAGAGCATAAATCATGTTCATGAATGAGGAAGCACACTGTACTTCATAGCTTCGCTGCGCACTGCATATGACTCAGAGATGCAGGGTTTATGCTTCCCCGACCGCACTACACTAGTTTTAATACTAGTCCTTTGGTTATATGACATGCTTGTTGTATCATCTGTTGCTGCCACTTGGGGGTGTAAGCTTCCCCCAATAGACTTTTAAATTGGCTACAGCAACACGCTTGTTGCAATGTGTCCTTTCTTGCTCCAGCTTGGGGTGATTCTTCCCCCATTAGATTGGATCTATAGTGCGTATTAACCATTATAGTATGTATTAACCATATTATCAGCCTCAGTCGTGTTGGGGGTAGTGCGTGAAAGATGTCCAGAATTTCGCTGTCAGTTTGTGTTGGGGGATACTGGCATATGGTTTTGTTTTGGGGGGTTATTGCTTCAGCCTAGCGTGGATAAGAGCAAGGAGTTCTTGCCCAGAACACATACGCCTACCACGGTGCATAAGCTCCTTCAGTGTTATCAGCAGCTATCGCGTTCTGGGGAGCTAATTACCCTCATCCATCCCCAGCTCCTCCTCTTGTCCAGTTAGTGTGGCATAATAATTAATGAATTAATGATATCTGCTATACATTCATATTGGTTCTGTTCTTTTTACCCTAACTGTGTGTGCACATTGGAGGCGAATAGCACGTCAAATTCGCGTCTACCGCGTCTAGTTTGACCACTTTGTGTTAATTCGTGCGTGTAAATTTCGCTTCAAACTTTTGTTTTTACGAGCATCAGTTTCACTCTTGACACGCGAATTCGACATGCATCAGAAGCGAAATCCGTTGGCGGCCATTTTTTTTTTAATGTCAACCAAGCATTCATCGAGAGAGTAACCGCTCTGTATTTGCTGTTGAGAGCAGAACAGCGGTGTGGGGATCATCGTCGCCGTATTTGTGTCCACCGGACCCTTCAGAGGCGAACCGTTTGGCGAGTTTCACCATTTACTCGCCTGTCCCTTTCCCAGTTTGATGACCTGTTGTCTTGCATCACAGTGAGGATCACCCTCGCCCTCATCCATCTAATCTGTCTTTTGTTTTGATGATAAATAGAGCCTGCCTCCAAAAGTTACTAACCTGTCCTGTGATATTTTTTTTTGCGGCTCCACCGGAGCGGATCTGTTTTGTGACGCGTGCCTCAAACGCACCGCTCTCCCCACAGATTTAAAAGCTGCGGTCGGTCAATGAAGATCTGATGGATGAACTTGAGGCTGGATTGTACGGTGGCCCAGTAGCATTGTAGCACGGTTAGTTTAACAGTAACCATTGTATATCGACATAAAATATACTTCAAAATCACCTACATGAATTATAGCTGCGCATTTATACTCGAGAATGATTTGACGTGCTACCACAGCGCATGACCCCTAAGCAGTGATGTTTTCGTCAGTGATGACGATAACGAAATGATTTCGTTAACGCACCATTTTTTTATGACGATAACGCGACGATGACTAGCTAAAAATAGCTCTGAGGTGACTAAAACATGACGAGACGTTTTCGAGTTTTCGTTGACGAGACGGAACGAAAATGATTATAAGTCTGACGTTCACAATGCATGTAATTTATGCCTGTTTTGCGCGAAATCGGTCTGTATGGAGCTAAATATAAGTATCAGCAATGCTGCCGTTTCCTATCGCGAGCGCCCAGCACTGGCCGCCGTGCGCGCACCAGATTCCACACAACAACAACAACAACACAGGGTTTAATGGTAGTTTTTGTACCAAGTCAAGTCAATAGAGTGCCTGTTGGAAAGCATATTTTGCAGCGATGTTTGTGTGAGCATATCAGTGAACATCCCTGACCACTTGGTGAGTTTGACGTCTTTGTAAACGAATGTTTAATGCGTTTTATGAATGATTGTGTGTGTGGGTGCTGCTAACACACAAACCTAAAATTCTCGGGACAGCAGCATTTGTCCAAATTTCAATCTTAACCCTTCTATTTAATCAGAAACGATCTTAAAACAGGGCTTTAAGTGTAAAATACCGAACTAACCAAGACCAAATACAGTGTTTATTCAGGGATTGTCTTATTAATTTTTATGTTCAACACACTCCAAGTGTCATGTTTGTTTCATACTTTATATTCAAGTATGCATTCTTTGTTTAATGCACCTCAGTATTAGATACTTATTTTATTATTTTGTTTCAGAATGTTTGCAACTTTGCAGTTTGCAACTTTGCAGTTTGCACAAGTTAAAGATCGACTGGGTTGTATAGATAATGTTTGTGTTTACAAATAATATGCATCTTATTGTTGCATACTACGTTGTTCATTGCACTTTAGCAATTTCTCAAATAAAGCCACAATTGCCAAAGTAAGAATCTTTTTATTCTTGGCTTTTTTTGGAGTAAAACAGTGATTTCACTGTTACCACTTTATCTGTGTACAATGTTCTAGTAGCTCAACGTTTTTGCTGTTTAAACTTTAAACTATTCCTTTATTACTGTGATAACTGGTGAAAATAGCTTTTAATATTCAGGGGTAAAACTATAACTTGAAATATGGGGATAAAAGGTTTCTGCCCAATGTGACAATGAAGTACAGCTTGGCAATGGCAGCACTGCATCTCCATCAATGAGAAAGTCTAGTTTATTATGCAAAGGTTGTAAGGTTAGCTTGTTTTATGAATTGCAACACTTGCTAAATCTGTCAAACCTAAGCCCATTTCCACTACTTTTTAAACTAAATTAATTTGTTAAAGACTACTTTTTTTTTTTTTTTTTACTAAAATTGATTAAACTTGACTAAAACCTTTTGGTGTTTTCGTCGACTAAAACTCGACTACAACTATTAAGTTTATAAGTGACTAAAATGTGACTAAAACTTAAAAGAATTTTCGTCCAAAAGACTAAAGGCCATTGCACACCGAGCACGAAATATTCGTATGCGTATTTTCGTGTTCGTCAGCTTAAAAATTCGTCACGCATAGAAACCTTGCACACCGAGTCCGTTGCGTATTTCTTAAACCTTTGCGGGAAAAAAACGCAAAAATACCAAATGGATTCGTCAAGCAGTGAGGATGATTTTTGCCCTCTCTCTTATTGAAAAGGGAAGAAAGAGAAAATATTGCGTCCATCCAATCCTGAAATTGCGCCGAGAGGAAGGAGAGTGTTCCTTATCAAGGAGTTGCGAATTTATCCTGAGCGATTCAAAATTATTACCTCAGAATGTCAGCGGGACAGTTTGATGCTTTGCGATTCTGGAGCCACATATTAAAAACAAGACCACCAATTTCCGTGAACCAATCGATTCTGAACGGAGACTGGCAGTGTGTCTGAAATGAACCAGGTATGGACACACACACGGACAAACACACACCTGCGCGCGGCCCGGTGGAAGCGCTGGGCAGACAGAACAGCTAGGCTGTTATTGTGTATATTGTGCCCAAATAATACATTAGTTATCGAATAGGCTGCTCAATCACACCTTATTCGATCCTAAATTTCAATCTGATTGAAAGGGGAGGTTTATTAATTTCATAATCCAATATAGAGAAGAGAACATAAACACTTGATCGAATTGAAAACCGAAACTGAAAGCACGGCGCATATGTGCAATGATTTGAGGACGAGCTCCCCCCGGCCCTGAATTGTCAAAAGACCTCTCAAAATGCTGGCTCTGGATGCGAAAAACGCAGAAAATCGAACCCGATCCGATTAATTTTGTGACGGACGAAAGTTTCGGAGGCGGTGTGCAAGCGTGACTGACATAACGTGAGGTCGAATTTTTTTTTTAACGTGCGAAAATTTCGGATGCGAATTTCGGACTCGGTGTGCAATGGCCTTAAGACAAAGACTAACTAAAAGGGCTGCCAAAAACAACACTGCCCCTAAGGGAACGTCTGGCAATTCCACCAAGTGGTTAAAACGTATAGTTTTGTATAACATAATTTGAAAAAGAAAAAACATTTGTTGAATTGCAGAATTACAGGAAGGTATTGGCAAAGTTTCACGTGTAATAAGTCAGGCTGGTTACTGAGAATCTACCAGCTTTGGGACACTGGGAATTGCAGTAGTCCTAATGTTTTAATAAAAAAAAAAATCAAATTGTGTACTGTGCATGCAGGTAGCTATTGGCACAGTTTTACCTGTTGGAAGTCAGTCTGGTTAATAGGAACTACAACCTCTGAAACATGATAAAAGCAAAAAAAAAAAAAAACATTTATTATATTACAGAAATTTCCTAAAAATAATTGTTTACTATAAATAAATGAAGGGAATTGGAAATAATATCAGTCTGCTACCAATACAATCAAGCTTTGGATTTTGAACATGTCTGTTTTTGAATGTTAAAAGTGATTTTAATTAAATCAAATTAAACGTTTTAACAACTTGGAGGATTTGGCAGACGTTCCCTTTAGGGATCATGCGATGTGAATTAATGTGATTTTGAATTAATAATGTCGATGTACAATGGTACATACTGTTAAAACTAATCATGGTGTTGATATTTTTTTTTAGATGGCTAGGAAAACTAACTTTAAAGGGTACATATCATGCTTTTAAATCATTCATTTTTACATCTAAATCATACCGTTGTGGTCTATATAAAGCATAACTGCAATGCTTGGGTCTGAATTCCTCATTATTATAGCTCCACAAGCCCCTTTTCTGATGTGCGTCTGTGAGCGACCCGTTTCAAAGCGGCCCCTTTAAATAAAAAGGAGATGCGTCACACCCCGCCCGCTCTCCAGGTCGATGAGTTCACGGTCGGTTCAACTGCCCACGTTCGGCCATTATTGTTGTAGTTTGATTAGAGATATACGATTATATACGATACCTTCAAAGAACATTTTTATTCACACGTTAATAAAATGTCAACAACAGAAGACTTGTCCATCAACCCTTATATATTCAAGCCAGAGCGAGCGAGTTGATAAAGACGACAACGAACCTGCAGAACAATGTGAGTTAACTGTTTTGTGTTATTAGTGAAAGTCGACTATTTCTCTTGTTAAAACAAGCACACTGACAAGATAAATGACTACGGTCTAATCTTACCACAAAAAAAAATCTGTATTGACAATATGATACGTTTAGAAAAGCATCAGAAAACACAGCAGCTAGATGACCATTGATGAAACTCAAGAACAATAATACTGCAGACGTGTAACGTTACTTCAAAACTAAAACAAAGAAAGACAAAGGTACTGCTAAACCATGACCACCATGTGTTTTAAGAAAGTAAAGTACTTTATTTTTATTAACGATATTTACAGCTTATCGAAATGCTCTGTTCGTCGTCTCCAAAGATAGAAGGAATTTACCTCTCATTCAGACGAAGTCAATCGGCAAACCCTTCTTTATACTGGCGGAGGTTGAAGTGGGAATCCTTGAAGTGCTTCAGGTCACTAACGTACATCCAACAACCAAACATTTTGACTTGCCCTCTCGTAACTTCTGCATCATTGAGCTCGGACTACAAAATCGGAGCGAGATATAATAATGGCGGATTGCTCGAAGTGTTGGGCCGGTAGTCAATGTCCTTATTTGGCAGTTCCGCTGCAAATACGGTGACGCACTTGCTCAAAAAACGTCATAGACAACAGAAAAATCTGAACAGGTTGAAAAATATGACCAAAACAGAATATAAAGATATAAACGAAGCTCCTGAAGAGAATAATTTCATCTTTTCTGTACTTATAAACACTCCAAATATACAAAAAAATGCATTTAAGGGCTAAAAAAGTGGATTTTGCATGATATGTCCCCTTTAACACGCTCCGAGAGCCCTCTAGTGGTAGCATTTTCGTTGTGTTCTGGATTCATTTAGTTGTACTGTGGCTTAATTTCGTTTTGTTGTGAACTTGTGTTTGCTTTTTAAGTGTCGTTGTGTTGTGCACTACTAGGCCACCGTAGGATTGGATTCTTGTTGTGTTTAAACTTTTCCGTTTAATGGACGTCGCCATATACTTTGATCATTGCCATATTGTTAGTGTTAGGAGAATACGGGCTTGACTCCCATTGCACTTTCAGACAGTATTCGAGACGCTACTGTGAGCTGCTGTTTGAACGGGACATTTCGAGACTCACACCTTTAAGTAGATGGAGTTATCAATCCCAAAAACGCACAGTGTGAATGTATGTAATAAAGTGGGCCTTATGCAGATAAACAAAGGTTTGTCTACGCAACACCTCACTGTGTCATCACTTCCGTTACAGCAGTGGACGGGGCTGGTGTTTTTTTTAGACTTGTGGTGTCACATTGTATTCTGTCACAAAGCTATGACCAAATGCAGAAGTTGAACTTCCCCAATAGTGGTGAACTGCCCCCTCATCTTCCGTGTGAGATCGAGAGCCGGTGATTTTCCATCACCTCTGTTAATGTCCTGAGTCTGACACGCTTTAATCCGGCGGTGGAGGATCAGTTCTTACTTTTTTCCTTTCTAGATCCGCTTAGGTACCCGTTGAACAAATAGCCGGATCTGTTTGTGCCAGCTGCCGAGTTTATGACACTGTACAATAGGGCTGGAATCACCAAGCGATCACTAGGCTGGCTAATCATCAGCTCTAATCATGAGGAAATAATTGCATCAGTGTGAGGTGATTAGCTCTGAGCTCTCACGAGGGCAGGTGTTTGGTTTTATAAAAGTGCCGTTTCGTGTGGTGTCAACCAGATTTTCCAGTTTAGATTGAAGAATATTTCAGTGGAATTTACTCTCTTGTGTTGTAACACTTTCATTTGCCCTTTTGAATTTCGTTCTGACGGCATTCTTGCAAATTATTTGAAACATCAACAAAGTACCTAAAATTTGAATAAGGCATCCCAGAAACCCCCACTTTAATGGTGAAACTTTTCAATCTGGTTGTGGGAATTTGCCTCACACTGGATACTTTTATTGAGATCTGTTTCTCGATTGGTGTCCGTGTTGTTCATAGATCTGCAGTCCTGTGATCAGTTTTAAGGAGAGTTAAAGGAGTAGTTCACTTTTAATAAAACTTTTGCTGATAATTTACTCGCCCCCATGTCATCCAAGATGTCCATGTCTTTCTTTCTTCAGTCGAAAAGAAATGAAGGTTTTTGATGAAAACATTCCAGCATTTTTCTCCATATAGTGGACTTCAATGGGAATCAAATGGTCAAAATGATCAAAATTAACAAATTTTTTTTGTGTCATTTGGTTCATTCAATGAACGAATTGACTCGGGAAAAGATTCGTTCATTTTGATGAACGAGTTCGAATAGGGGATTCATAAACGCGCATCACAGAACAGAGCAAGGCGAGCATTTGAGCTTATAAAACTTAAACTTTGTTATTTATTTTTTAAATGAGCGATCGTTTCGCTTGATAAGACCCTTATTCATCGTCTGGAATCGTTTAAAGCTCTTTGAACAGTTTGTACTGAAACTGTCTTTTGGATCTTGAACCGTTTGGTTCCCATTAAAGTCCATTATACGGAGAAAATCCTGGAATGTTTTCATCAAAAACCTTAATTTCTTTTCAACTGAAGAAAGAAAGACATGGACATCTTGGATGACATGGGGGTGAGTAAATTATCAGCAAAAGTTTTTTTTTTTTAAAGTGAACTACTCCTTTAAGGCTGGGGTGGGCGACATGGCAAAAATGTAGCACTTTTCTGTTTTTGGCTGAATAATAATCCACAATCATATTATGATTATTTTTAATGTCGTTTTTTTTAAGACTACTTTGCAAGTCAATGAGCAGTACTGCAAAACTAATTTCCCTATTTAAAAAAATAAAAATTGCCTTACAAGGTTAAAAACAAAAGACCAAAACCAAAAGTAGGCCAAAGTAGGAGTGGAAATATTTTTTTATTTTATCTTTTTGTTATTAAAAATAAGAACAAAGATGCAAATCACGAATAATAGGACACATACAAGATACAAATTACAAACATTTCTTAAATTCGACGTAGTAGCATTCATGGAAGAAATGAAATAACCAAGTATAAAATTAAACACTGTACTGTTTGAGTTAAATATGCACTGATGCTACTGAAGTTATTCAGTCTAGAGCAGTGAGTGAGGTTTTTCTCTATGTGTTTTGTTCGATTAACATTAATGAGACGAATGGCAGCAGGTGTGTTATGCTGCTGTCACTTTAAGAGCCAAAGCCAGGATCGATTATACTGACACACATCAAGTTTTCAGCTTTTTAATCTCATGTAAGATATAACTAACTTGTGTTTATGTATTTGACTGTTTAAGCGCAAAGAGACGGCGGGGCGAGAACTGTAGCGCGATACTACAGTCTCTCTTCAAACGCAGATCGTGGAGACATTTTAAGCGTTAATAACGATCTAATATCGGGGTATCGCTTGTAAAATGTTTTAGGGAGAGTTCATTATTACGGTTGGGATTAGAGATTGATGGCTTTAGGATGAATGTTGCTCCATCCATAGCAAACAAAAGATCTATTGATGACTTGGCAAAATCATGTGACCATCAGCTAAAGTACAAAGTGCAGTCTGTGAGGTAAACTAAACGCTATTGGCTATTTGAAAAGGAGGAGGAGCCATTCAATATGTCCCGCCTTAGCTTCCTGTTTCAGTGGAAATAACGTCAAAGCATCATACAAATCCAAGGCGCTTCAGTCAGATCCCTCTAATTTTTTGAAGCTGGTGTTGTTTATTGGTCATGAACTATGGTGTACTGTATAGGGGACAGGAATGCTGTCTTATGACCACCATGACTGGAGTGTTTTCATGGGCATATCCTTTGTTCTGCTACGTAAGTCTGCAAAAGCATTTCCATTGGATCTGGAAATTGGCAAGATTGTGAATCCCTCTCAGTGGTAAGGCTGAGCTGCAGAGATGGAGGACGTTTGGCAAGGACATCTGGGTCAGGGGGAAAGAGATCTGCGGGGAAGACTGATTAAAGGGGTCATTTGGTTCCCATCTGTGACACAAGCAGCTTACACCTGGCAGGGTTTATTACAGCCCCTGGACAGGACATGCAAATATGGCTTAAGTTCACTTTTTCTCAATTTACACCGCTGTTTTGCCAGATCGTCTGTTTACTATTTTAATGTATTTTACTTAATTCATTTTGTCTATGCAAAGCTCTATGAATTGCTTTAGTATGATCATTATAATAATCCCTTTCTATGTAAAGCGTTTGAATAACTTTTCTTTGCTTTTATTTTGTGATTGTATCCTCTATGTAAAGCACCTTGAATTGCCATAGTGTATGAAATGTGCTATGTAAATAAACTTGCCTTCATTTAAATATCAGTATAGTTCTCTTTTATAACTGTACTGAGATAAAGCTCTGGTGAGATTTCAGGTCATGAAAGGGATCGAAAGAAACTAATTGTCCATGTGAACAGTGAGCAACACTTGTGTAAAACGCCTTTGTGACATGCTTTATTTGGAAGGATGCTAGTTGTCCCTTGGGTGCGAAAGCACAGTTTTCCTTGGACGACGTAAATAGGGCATTATTTCCATGGGAAAATGCCTCTGATGTAAAAGTTTTCTGTTCCCGAACTCTCAGCAGGGGCCAAAATCACATGAGAAAATAGCCAGAGATAGTGAAGAAAAAGTAGCATTTCACAACAGAGTTTAATAAAGCGTACACAGACAATGGAGTTACTATAGGGGCAGATTGTCAAACAACAGGCCGTTTTACTGAGCTCATGACATTAGATGAACTTCATATTAAATGAATTAAGGGTCCTAGACGTGGGTAAGGGTGTTCTGGGTGATTGCTTGTTGATTGGCCGAAACCGTCTAGATATGGCTCCTCGACCTGTGGGGGTTTTCACCAGTTTTGCCTTCTGCTAATCCACCAGTCTTGTCTTACTCACTAAAGATACTGTGCGTTCACACCGGACACGAATAGCGCGTCAAATTCGCTTCTACCGCGTCTAGTTTGACGCTTGACCACTTTGTGTTAATTTGCGTGTCAAGAGTGAAACTGACGTGTCACCCCGTTGGCGGCCATCTTTTTTATGTTGATCGAGCATTCATCGAGAGAGTCACCGCTCTGTATTTTCTCACGTGGGGATCATCGTCGCCGTATTTGTGTCCACCGGACCCTTCGGAGGCGAACCGTCTGGCGAGTTTCACCATTCGCTCGCTCCAGGAGCTGCGCTGGATGACGGCCGCTGTCAGCGGTACTTCCGCCTGTCCCGCACCCAGTTTGATGACCTGTTGTCCCGCATCGCAGCGAGCGATGATCACCCTCGCCCTCATCCATCTAATCTGTCTTTTGTTTTGATGATAAATAGAGCCAGCCTCCAAAAGTTATTAACCTGTCCTGTGGGTTTTTTTTTCTTTTTCTCTCACATCCAGACACGAACTTATGCACACTTATGTTGGTTGTCTTTACATCATAATAATATTTCATATAATCTAGATATGGAATAAATAACATTCAATACAAAATGAACATGTGTCGTATATTGAAATAAAGTTTTAGGTGATAAAATATTTGCTTTGTTGTGCTTTAGAGCCACACCAGGCATTTAGTAATATTACAAAATAATTTATTGAAGCATCCAGATCCTTCACCACATGAGCAAGCAGCCGGCTCCTGATTGGTTAATGAATTATCGCCAAAGTTCAGATTTGTCAACTCGAATTAATGCCAAATTAACGCGAATTAACGCCAAAGTTCAGATTTGTCAACTCGAATTAACACGCATTAACGCCAAATTAACGCAAATTAACGCCAAAGTTCAGATTTGTCAACTCGAATTAACACGAATTAACGCCAAATTAACGCGAATTACCGCCAAAGTTCAGATTTGTCAACTCGGGCGGCAGGCGTGAATTCGCCTCAAACGCGTGAAAACACAAATAGCACTAACTAAATCATTTGTGACGCTCAGTTCGTGCCATTCGCGCAAACTTGACTTGAATGAGGAGTATTCGTGTCTGCCGCGCTCGATGCCTCATTCGCGCCGCAGGAATTTTTTACGCGCGCAACGCGCCTTTGCATTGACTTAACATTGAAATCATTCACGCCTGACGCGCTATTCGCATCCGATGTGAACGCACCATTAGACTTGGGATCAAAGGTTTATTCAAATCACTAACACTAATATGAGCATTGGAAATAGTGAGGTTTGACTTAGCCAACACCAATACAATCTCTCAGCTGTCTTTATTAGGACGACTCTACTATGGACACTATTGTCATTTGTCCCCAAAAGTCCACACGTGTTGCGAAACGCATCTAGAAATACTTCCAGTGTTTTCCAGTGACATCATGACCACAGGACAGTCACTTTCCCCTCTGAGCACCGCTTCCTCCTGAGGTTTCTCTCTTACTTTCAGGGAGTTTTTACCCTGCCACCGTTGCCTTGTTTTCATTCCCAAAAGGATTTCAGCCCAAACCCCTGTAATGCTGCTCTGTGGTAATTGCCATAGTTAAAACCAGCATGTAAATGAATGGAGTTTCCATCCGCGCCGCTGGGAAAGTGTCATGAGAACATCAGTTCCTCTTGGAGCATCAATCAATCATGAAGTTAGTCTCATGGAGGGATGAGTGCAGCTACACAAACATCTGCTGCGACCCGTTCATTCAGGAGGTTTAGCCTCAGCGCTGAAAACAAACTGGCTGGATTGAAAACCTAAAGCCATTGTAGTTGTAGGAGGATGATGATGATGAGGACTATGGAAGTCAAGAATGACTGCCACAGATCGAATGAGTCCGATTACTCTTGAGTTTCAAGCTTTTTTACTTATGATCAAGAACCTGGTCATAACTTTGAAAGTAAATGAGTAGCAAAAATCGAGAACATGTAGATGCGAATTTGAGGACTTGTACTAAAATTTACTCTCACAGCTCCAGTGTGAAAACCTGTTTACCAAAAGGGTAACGCTTCACTTGAAGGGGTGTGCTTAAGACTGACATGACACTGTCATAATCATGACGCATGTCAAGAATATGAAGGAAGTTTATGCATGTTTATGACAACTGTCGTTAAGTGTCATTGACATTTTTAATGCAAATATGACATTAGAGCCCGACCGATGAAGGATTTTGAAGGGCGATACCGATACAAATATTTTTGGGTTTTAAAATCCGATATTCCGATGTATCGGCCGATATTTTTTTTTTTTTTTATTAAATATTGTTGGATTTCACACACGTGTAAATGAAAAGCTAACTTTTCTGCACAAGATACGTTTGATACTTTTTCTCTATGTCTAAATGTTCACTCCTCGCAAGTATAACTTACATTTTACAATGCAGGGACTGTAACTAGAGATATGCTAGTTATAAATACAGTAATAATTACTTTATTTAGGCAGAAAAAGTTCATTGTGGTTTCCAAGCTCATTAATATTAACGTTAGCGGTCTTCCACTGATGATAGTGTGGCGTTAGCTAGCTTTGTGGTTAGCTAGTCTATGATTAGCAATAGATAACATCATACTGCAAATTGTAAAACATACATTTTCAATATAACAGGCCAAGGTGAGATGATTGAAGCGTGTTTCGTCCATTTTTATTTTATATTTTAAATATTCATTTATCGGCCATTATAACTGCCGATACCGATATTATGGAAAATGCCTAATATCGGCCGATATATCGGTCTGGCTCTATATGACATTGTTTGAGATGTCTTTGACATAAACCAATACATCATAACCTGTCAGTGTCTTTGTCATGACAACTTGACAACACAACCCGTCATAAACATGACATAGCAGATTAATTATCAAACTCAAGAAACCACTTAGCTTTATGGGTTAACATTACATTAAACTGTCAGGTGGCACAGTTATAATGCCTCATGACAGCCAATGTCAAAACCAACCACCTGACAGGTAATGACATGTTTATGACATTGTCATGACAACTTGACATTGACAATGCAACCTGTCATAAATAAGACACTGACAGGTTATGATGTATTGGTTTATGTCAAAGACATCTCAAACAATGTCATATTTGCATTAAAAATGTCAATGACACTTAATGACAGTTGTCACAAACATGCATAAAACCTCCTTCATATTCTTGACGTATGTCATATCATGATTATGAAGGTGTCATGTCAGTCTTAAGCACACCCCTTCAAGTAAAGTGTTACCAATAAGAATCTAAAGTTGAATGTTGAGATTTGCACTCGCAGACAATATTTACAGAAATACAATGACGGACACACACTCGTAGTGAGTATTTGCACTTTTTCTTTCATTCACATTCGCAGTACAACCTCAGTTAGGCATTTGCTCAAATGTCTCAAATCTGCCACTGCAATTTCTCTTCTTTGTGCCTTGACTTTTGGAACTGAACCGAATCTTAATTCGACCAAATCCTAACGTAAAAAAATGAGGACGTGTGTGTCCAGTGCGTCTGTCCTCGCTGGGGAAGTGCCGGAGGGAATGGCAGGCAGGGGCTTTGAGTACAGATCAGCTGACCTGAAACCAGCTTGAGGAACTACACACTCCGCTTCCGTCACTGGGACCACTTTCAGTTGATAGTCAGACTGGATTTTAACGTCTGTTCGAGTTATCTCCTCAAAATAATCTGATGTCGTTCTGGCATCGCAGAAAAAGGTAATTAAATATTAAATATAGAATTAAATATAGTTCTGTGGCAGTTCCTTGGTGAAGGAGAATCAAGTATAGTATGTTCAGCTAAAGACGTGTAAAATATGTTTGAATCCTTTTTCATAAATATAAATATGCTGTGTTTACCTACATTTTTTTCAATTGTATAGATATTTTTGATCCTTTAACCTGTAAACATATCAAATTAATGTCTAAAGTTCTAGTTTCCATTATTAAAATCCCTTGCACAGATAATAACATGTAATTCAGAGGGAGAACGTACATTTCTTTTAGTTTTTATTCATTTTTTTGTCATATTTATTTGCTTGGTCTGTGTCTTTGTTGTTTTAGGCTCTTTTGCTCAGGTCGTTGACTGAACTGAAATAATACATGGAAATCATACAGAACTGTAATACTGACCTATTGCTTCCGCCACTGAAGAAATGCTGGTTTTGTCAGCACTTGTTTTAGTACCGACTATAGCGGCGTAACGATACCCTCATGCCGCGATTCCATACATATCACGACACTGAACTCACGATACGATTATAATTGCGATACTCCAAGACATATGATAAAAGATTAACAGGAAAATGTGTTGTTGATTAAAATGCTAAGTTTGGTATTAAATTGTGTGTGTAAATGAATAGGCTTGGACTTGGTGCTGGAAACCCAATGCACACACAATAGAGACACCAGGATATTCATGATTCGGAAGCAATTTTAGACAAATATGCTTGCACTATATATTTATAATATTTATATATATTTAAAAAATAAAGGCCACTTTTTACTGGTACACTGATTAGTTGACTTAGCTTGTAAAAAGTGAGTAAACCCGTTAACTTAAAATTATTAAGTAAATAAATGTCATGCGTAATTGAAAAATGTAAGTTATGTGGAATTGTCAAGTTCACACAACTTAAAGGGGTGATGAACTGAGAAATCAAATTTGACATCTAAGAGGTCATCATATTATAAGAATATCCTGTAAGTTTCAGAACTGAAAATGTCCTTGTTAGTCCAATAAAAGTACATCATTCCGGTTGCCATTTTACAACATTGGACGTTTTCAAAACAATTTCCCCCAAGTGCACCGACGGGTGAGTTGAAACTCATTATAATATGCAAAACTGTTCTCCATTCGCAGCAGTGGGCGTTTACTTCCAAGTCTTCAGTGCGAGACGCCCATAAAAACCCAGCGTTTTTCAGCTAGGCTAAAAACTTGGGTACAATATAGCCTATTACTAAATCAATAGGGTTGGGTATCGTTTGAATTTGAACGATTCTGATTCCGATTCCGATTTCTTTTTTCGATTCCGGTTCCTAACGATTCTCGATTCTGATTCTTTTAAGAGGCAGGGTCAAAAAAGTTTAGCTAACCTTGCTAACCAACGGCCTTTCTGAAGGAAATAATCCTTTCTGAAGGAAATACTCCTTCTGTCACAAATACTCATTTTGTCACAAATTTTGCATTTTGCCGAGATTTCGTTATTTTTAGAAAAGTAAAGCCACACTTTGGACCGCCGACGTAAGCTACTCATGTTCGACTCGCGCGGTTATGCCAACACTTCCGGTAGACGCTTCTTCGTAGGTATTGTTCAGCGGTTTCTTGTTCCGCTCGGCGGACTGTGAATATCGAAACTAGGAATCGAATTTTTAACTTTTGAACGATTCCGGGAAAAACGAAAAGTTAGTCTCGGTTCCAGTCGATACTCGATTCTCGATACCCAACCCTATAAATAATTTTGATGTTTTTGAACGCAAAAACCGAGTGTCACGTCATAAGTTGACCTCAGACAACAATGTAATAAAATATAAAAAGCCAGTTCATGACCCCTTTAACTTTTTCAATTCCCATGGAGTTTATTTACTTAATAATTTTAAGTTGTGCGAACTTGACAATTCCACATAACTTACATTTTTCAATTACGTATGAGTTTTTTTTTACTTAATTTTAAGGCAACAGATTTCCTCTCAGTCAACCAATCACTTTTTACTGGTAACATCAGACATGTGGCAGTATCCTGGCAGAACCCACACATACAGTATTCCCCCATTGCATTATTATACAGTACATTATTTTCAACTTATATATATAGTAATTTTTATTTTGGGTGAACTACAGACAATACATATTGTTGCATTTTTGTATTGCCATATATTGTTACCCTCCTACTACCGGTTCTGGTACTGGTACCAGTATGTTGGACAACGCTAATGACAGCGGTACACTGTCCAAAACAAAAGTGGCGTTGGGCGCTTGTAGAGAGAGTGCTGTAGGACGACAGGAAGCGTCGGTGTCATGGGGTCACAGCGGCTCCCGAGGAAGCGCGAGCGTGAGCACAGGAAGTGAGCAGACCTCGAGACGAGCGCTTCTGTGTCAGACATGAGCGGTCCTCCTGAAGCCCGTCAGGCGGTGCGAGGACAGATGATCTCCTGCAGGAACCGGCGCTACCGGCGCGTCAAAGGCAGAAAGTAAGTGTCCTCAGGGTTTGGACTCACAGTCTTAGTGCTGGTGTGAATTCGGATTGTCAACCAAACACTTGGATCATTGTGAGTGAATCTTTTCGTTGCATGTCATTTTTCTCATGGTTTGTGCATCGGTTAGGAAGGGTGTGTGTCGCCTGTAGTTTCACTTCTGTTTTTAAACCCCAATGTTTCAGTTGTGATTGTGTAGGATGTTTGATACACTACTCCAGTTATTTATTAACCTGTTTGATAAGCCGTGTGTTTTCTCATCCGATGGGAAACTACTCATTTTTACCAGTCGTCCTAGCAGGACTGACCAATAATCCCACATCTGGACATCTACAGTGAGCTTTGTGCCGTACTCTACTGGTCTGACATGAGAGCAATACTTTATAAACACTGATCAATGTGACTACGTACTGATGTTATATTACTTGCTACGGGATTTAAATTGATTTCCCAGTGTCACAATGATGTTTTTGTCTCTTTAAGCCGCAGCTTTTGAGCTAATAAACCAAAGCAGAATGGTTACGTTTGACTGCGTTTAATTGTGAGTTACTTGACCTGTGATGTACTGTGTTTGTGTGTGTAAGAACTGTCTTCAGTGCAGCAGGAGAGCAGACGCATGACAGAAACAACAGAAGCGACTGCTAGCGGTTAGGAAACGTTACCCGCAACACACACACAGTTCATGTGTGTGTGTGTGTGTAGAGTCCTGTTAAACCGCTAGTCATATGTGATCTCACGCAGGAACGGATACACTTTTACCATCAATTTCACAGTAATTTGTAGTTCTTGCACAGCGAAATAAGTTATGACAACACATGTGTTCACATTGCTTCAGCTCATCAAAATAAGTTAAGCAATTTTCAACTTCTTTATAAGTTTTACAAGATTCAAGTCCTTTTTTTCTAAGTCAGTTTAATGTAATTTAGTTTTGCAGAATGATCCCATGCGCCACGTGTCGTATATTTCAAGTGTTCGGTGGGTAAACGACAGGGTTTAGTGAAAATAAACCAAAATATAATGTATTATTGAACAGAAATCCTCAAGATAAATATAAACGTGGCATGACATGCAACGCCTAGAGATCCCCCAAAGCATCCGTGCTCTTTCTCAGGACTCTGGCAGTCAGAATGAAAGATGAACTCGATAACACCACGGATATATTCACCTCAGAGAAGAAGATTCATGGATTGTGTTTCAAGTCCGTTTTCATCTTGAATTCCCACAACTTGTGTGCTTTTTCTGAGAAGTCGGAGTGAGCGTGCAGTCGCGCACAGAAGAGCAACGGCCACGGTCGGCATCTGCGTTAAATCAGGCCTCCAGACTAACTTTTCCACTGGTTGCACTGGTGCTACCAACTTTCTCAGTTGGTCGCACCAGCATATGATTTGGTCACACTTTTTTTTAGCATTTTACATACAATCTATCTATTTACATTTGAACATCTATCTATCTATCTATAATCTTTCTATCAGCATCATCTTTCTATCTTTTAAGAATCATTAAACATTCAAATGAGAGATACATTGCATTTTAAAAAGATTGGAGTATTATAATAAGCTAATAGGCCTGCAGATTTTTCAGACAGATTTAAAGATTAGAGTATTATAATACAGATTTTTCGGTATCAAAGTTTATAGCCTTTTACAGTTGGTAAACATGGTGACGTTTTTTTGTGGGCGGAGCTTAGGTGGAGGCAGAAAGATCCCTCTGGCCGCTTCACTAATGCTTGTTAGTAGGGTTGGGTATCGAGAATCGAGTATCGATTGGAACCGAGACTAACTTTTCGTTTTTCCCGGAATCGTTCAAAAGTTAAAATTTCGATTCCTAGTTTCGATTTTCACAGTCCGCCGAGCGGAAGAAGAAACCGCTGAACAACACCAACGAAGAAGCGTCTACCGGAAGTGTTGGCATAATCACGCGAGTCGAACATGAGTACCTTACGTCGGCGGTCCAAAGTGTGGCTTCACTTTTCTAAAAATAACGAAATCTCGGCAAAATGCAAAATTTGTGACAAAAGGAGTATTTTTACAGAAGGAGTATTTCCTCCAGAAAGGCCGTTGGTTAGCAAGGTTAGCTAAACTTTTTTGACCCTGCCTCTTAAAAGAATCGGATTCGAGAATCGTTAGGAACCGGAATCGAAACAAGGAATCGGAATCGGAATCAGAATCGTTCAAATTCAAACGATACCCAACCCTACTAGTTAGCAAGGATTGTTAGCTTGTTTTTTAACAATGACTGGAGAAAATCCGATATTATCTTAATGTGTAAGGTCACTCAGTGTCCAGGACCGCGATTGCTATTTCCAAAAGTTATTTTTAACGGACGGAACCAGATTGGCCGACCCGTAGCCGCCTACACGCTCACTCAATGCATGGACGATCTGACAGGATTAACGTACGTTACCTCGGTTGAGTGGCCTGACTTCTACACCTACCTTATAGAGAAACCGATCGTAAAGAGAAACTGAGGGCATATAAATCTTTAGGTCCTGTACAAGACTTGTGTGTACGATCCGCAGTTCTGCCGAGCCAGCGCCGAGACCACGACAATGTAAAGAGTGACATTACAGTGCGATTTTAATCATGTGAATATTTTCTAGAAATAAAAGTTCCAGATACAGCATATTCATTTTTCATCAATTCTTGCACTAAACAACACAACAAGATGACATTTAATAATAGTAACAATTATTTAAGCTCCTTATTATGTAGCCAAATCTGTGCTGGTTTGTATTGGCCGCCTCCAGTTTTCACTTTGTTTTGCCTCCAGCTAGCGCCGTGACGTAACTGTGACGTCAGCGCAAAAGGGGTCTATTGTTCTAACAAAAATCAGAAATCTCACACTCCTTCCCTTCTGCATTTAAGAAGCATTTCCTTTCCCTCAGTCGAGCGATTACTCTCATCTAACCGCTGGAAAGATGTTGGAAGGGGCTCGATATTTCGCGAGACCTTTTTAATTTTTATATGCCTTAATTCGTGAATTCGCAATTGTCGCGTTCCACCATCAGTGTGCTCTGGGCGTGACGTCTACGTTCGTCAATAGATAAACTGCATGTGTCTGACTGTAGCCGGAGCTACTTCTCTCCATTAATGTCTATGGCGAATCACGCAGGCACTGGGCAACTCCGCATCCGAGTCGACCCCGGAATAAAATAGTCAGAATATAAACACTTATTATAGGCGTATCGTAGTGATTCAGGATAAATCAAAAACACGGATTGGAAAATGGATTCATGATGTAGCTTACTCGTTCATTTTGAACATAAGTTACGGACTGCAGCAGCGGATATAACGGCGTTGTGTTGCGCGAGCGTCCATATGCGACCACATAAAATTTTAACTCGCACGTTCTCAAAAATTGGTCGTAGGGCTGTAACGATTTTGGCTAAAATCATAATCACGATTAATCGAACAAGTCACTTCGATTTTTTTGCTTTCTCATATGTCACTGGCAAGGCTTATTCTGTAAATATGTGTGTATTTTTTTCTTATGAAAGAGTGCATAATCTTTGAGATTCTAAAATAAGGAAATACACAGATAGCTTTTAATGCTTATTAGATATTTAAAAATATTAGAAAATATGTAGAAAATAGTTATTTTTGTAAATAAAATAAATTATTGTAAATATTGCCGTCTAAAAAGTAAAATATAACTTGTATAAAACTAAAAAACTAATCCTGTTTTCATATTGTATAGCATCTGTAAATGCTTGTGTTATCGAAAGCTGCTTTGTGGAGTGGAGACACTTGTTGCTGGGCGTTTGTCTGTCTCTCTCTCTCTCTCTCTCTCTTTTTCACGTGTTTCTTTGGTACAAGCTGCTCCTGTTGCTGAGTTGACTCAGTTATCTAGGAATCAGAGAGTGCGTTCACACACAACCCGCAAAGACACGTGACATGTCTCATTAGCGTCTATAGTTTGCTTATGAGTTGCGATTTCTTTTTTGAAAAACCACGCTTGTGCATTTGTTTTTCTCTGATTTGATAATAAACTAGCGCATTACCTACCGTTTCACGCTGGCAAACAATCCCGGCATCATTAGGCTGCAACACGACATTGATTACCGCTTTTGTTCACACAGCGCACGCTCCGTGACTGAACCAGCAATTGTTACTCTGTCCCCAACCTGGCGGCACCAATCCCGGGCCGTGTTTGCGTTCATACAGGTGTTTGTTCTGGCAATTTCCCGGGATCAACGGGGCTCATGTTGTTTCAATGTCGCAGACTGGACGAGGTGGAGTGACGTGACTACTATGTTTTAAGGGGAAAGTAGGTTAACACATAGTTGGCGGTAGTGTTGTCACGGTACCAAAATTTCAGTATTCGGTACCGATACCAGTTAAAATTCACGGTTCTCGGTACCAATTTCGGTACCAAAGCTTAGTTTAAATTTACATATATTTAAGTGTTTATCACGGTTACAAGTATGGAAACTGTACATTTGTATTATAAACACTTTAGAAAAAGATTAGATAAAATGACCTAAAATAAACAATATTATACACTAACACATTTTTAAAGTTGTTTGTAAAGTTTTAATCCATTATTTATTTAATGCACAATGAATTAAGTGAACAAACATTAACAATCAGGTGTTTGTAATAAATAACATTTTCAAACATTAATTAATGTTGTAAAAATATATTGTTCACTCAATGCGTTGATAACCAAGTAATGTTTATGAATGGTATCTTTGTAGCATTACCATAAAACATGTTTTATTTGACTTGACTGTCCTTTTATTAATCTAAAACTGAATTCATATTTAATTTTAAAAAGGCTTTTTAAACCTGCTGAGTTATAAAGGCAAGAATACGCCTAGAACTGGCACTGACATTAAATGACAATACTAATACCATAGTACTCTGGTGTCGGGTAGATACTACTGTGCTCATGTACTCGTAAAACTACCCCGAAAGCACTTTAGAGGACGTTCACATGTCGCGCGTGTTTTTTAATTATATTTTTGCGCGTGCTTATTCTTTCCAAAGCGCTTGCTCTCACGCGGCGTCTGTCGTTGCTATGCAACGCCAACAAGTTTTTATTAGGAGCGCGCTTGAATCACGCCTATATTTGAAATTGCGAATTTGCATGTAATCGGCCTCTTATGGCAACGTGACATTATTAGCCTAATCCAAAATATTTCCATATGTGGCTCTTTCCTCCTTTCGTTTCAACAAGTGGATTCAGAGAGAGAGCCATATCAGCGTTATGAAGAGGACGCAACTGTGCACGTTTCAGACATCGCGTCTAGAACAGAACTGGACGAACCTGGTATTCGGTACCTAGAAAAGCTGGTACCGTAACATTTTTTTTTTTTAGTACCGACTTGGTACCGAAGTACCGAGTTTTTTGACAACACTAGTTGGCGGATATATTAATAGTATTCAAAAACCAAAATAACCGACATGGTAAAATCACGTCGGTTATAGGCGTCGGTTTCGATTATTTTTCGGTTAATCGTCCAGCCCTAATCGGTCGCATATGCGACCAATTTGGTCTCAGTCTGGAACCCTGTGAATAGTATACAAATCATACTTCGCTTTGTTATACCGGACACTTGGGATATACCACACGTGTCGCATGGGATCATTCTGGGATGCTTGTGCGTCTTTTCTTAAAGCTTGATGTCGGTCGACATTCGGGACATTCTTGTTTAACTATCCCTTTTAAGAGTTGTTCCAGTGTGTTTAAATTAGTATGGATGCAGAAACAGACTCTGGGTTCTCCACACACACACACACACACACACACACACGGATAGGATGTGACACTGTTTAACGCCTTATTGTGTGTTTATGAGGAGTGTTATGACTGCTCGTCACACTCTCTGCTTGGCTCGAGAGTTAGTTTCAGCCTCAGTCAAACGCTTTCTTTGGGATCCTTTAGTTCATTCTTTCTGCAGCCGAGCAGTGCATTCTGGGAAGGGCTTAGTAAGCACAAAGAAAGCGCTGGCATGCAAAGTGATTCCCACAAGGCACCCCCAATATGCGAAACACGTCTAATGCTGTCAGCGTGACACAACATTCTCACAGGGGCTCGTTCACTTGATGAGAAGAATCCAGTTTACGGCCGTCAAGATCCAAATAAAACGAGAAACAACCAGTCGAGATGAAGCACGCTTATCTTTGACTAGTTGCATGAGGAACTGGATTGCAAACAAAGGTCCATTGTGATCTGAACTATCGCTCAACCACATATTCGGGATTGCTGTTGACATCACTGCTCTCCTCTGATGACATCATCAGTAGTGTTTCCCTGAAGGGATTCCTGGGGACTGGCACGGGAGCTCATTTCCCAGGGGCTTTTGTAATTGGCTTCTTTTTTTTGTATTCAACCATTGATCAGAAGTAGACAGACTAACTGCCTACAACTCCATCAGTGTTTTCTCAACTAGTCAAGGAGGACACGAGTTTCTAGCATCACTTTCATGTCAGTCTATTCTTTAACACTTGTTTTAAACTACTAATATTAAATGAATAAATCTGATATTGCCCGCATTCAACAGCATGACAAGCCCTTGAAATGTAGAACATAATAATTAAATACACAGTGTTTGTTCCAGTAATAATATACAAGGACAATTAATCAAATACAATTCACTACATTTGACATTTTTGTGAATTTATGAAGTTAAGCACAGATTTGGATTGTATTCAGTGTGAGCATTTTTTTTCTCTCACTTGAGAAACGTTTTGTAATGATGTGATGTAAAATTGTACACTTTCTGTACTTTTTTTGTAATATATGTATGACACACAAGAACCACTCAGAATGTTTTTGTTTCATGTTGAAAATCAGTGTTTCTTTTTAGGACTTGGTCTTAGAAACTTCATACATCTCTATTACTATATCTGTACCTTATGTTTCAAAACAGTGTAACTCAGCAGTTAAACTTCACTGTTGGCTAAAGGTGACAGATGGAGGAGATGAGTCCACCAAAGCTTCACTGTCAAACCTCTTCATGGGTCGGCATTTCACCCGGTAACATTAGGCAGTTTTGATTTATATATGCGGTTTAATATTAGCTTATCTTGTTAGCTTTAGCAATGCTTTTACTGCTCGTTTCTGCAGCTGCTTCTTGTTTTTTATCTCCGTACTCGTTGAGAAGATGCGTAATAGCGTAGGCCAATTCTTCTCATCGATTCCTAATTTCGATTCCAATGAGGTAAAAAAAAATTGTATCATATATCATTCAATATCAACAAATATCATTCACATTTATTTGAAGTCTTATTGTGAAACATTTAAAGGGATACTTCAGGATTTAGCATTAAGCTTTGTATTTAAGAAAACGAAAATTTAAGAAATATTTAAGAAAACAAATACAGTATTTTCGAATTACCGTGCTTTCCACACTCATATACCCCTGAGACGAGAGATTTTTTTGTCTGGAAAAAATCCTCCGATGACACAAAAATCGTCATTTTGCGTCATCAGAGGATTATTTGGCCAGAGGCTAAAGACTACAGTCAGTAGTCGGGTCTGTCCCGCATGTCCTCAACCCACCCATAGAAAGTGGATCTCCCTCACAGAATGAACACATAGTGTCGGCCATCTTGTTTTGGAAGCTAAGCTAGCAGGCTCTTTTTCTTTGGAGAAAGCTGAATAGTAAGGGTTACCATCCTCTTTTTCCTGGACATGTCCGGTTGTCGGTGTCCGGGATTCAGCTTTTGCTTTCTGCAGACGCCATTCATTGTTTACATGCACAGCTTTTGTTTCAATCTAACTGAATTCATTCTGATTAGTGAATCTGTTTACAAGAACACTGTTTAACTACTGCGCTCTGTTACCGGTAGGCGTGGCCTTCTACGGCAGCGAAGCAAGTGCATTCTGGGAGTTGTTGTCTTTCATCCACATAAGCCAAAAATACATTTTCTGGATTTTCTCAGGCTAGAAAGTTCCAAATTCCCAAATAATTTCACATTTCTTCAACATAAATGACCCATTTTAAATACAAAAATCAAATCTTTAAATCTTTCTAGGGGCGTGAACAAAGATCAACAGGCTAAAGAACACTAATACAAGGAACGTTTGCCTGAGGTTTAAAAATACCACAGAAAAACAACTAGAGTAACTAATATAAATGTCAAGCATCATTAAAGACAAGCAAACACTCAGTAAATTAAAATGATCAAGCGGAACAAATAAAACAACTGAACAAAGATACGATTGAAATAAGTGTTTTAAGATTTTCAGGTTTTACAGTAACTAATCAAATGTAAAGTAAAACTGCACTTTATAAATAAAATATACATTACAAATAAAAGTTATTCAGTCAAGAACAGTGAGTGAATTCGGTCGTTTTGTGTTATTATAGAGATGTCTGAGCAATATTATTCTGCTGTCACTTTAAGAGCTGCCCGACACACTGTTACACGTGTGCGCAGAAAACAGCGACTTGTTGAAGTCATATAAAAATGGACACACAGGATTCGATAAGAGGAATCAAAATGTTCATTTTACAACAAGTATTCGATTCCAGAATTGAAATCGATTTTCCATTCTGAACCCTATAACAGCGCCCCCTACTGTATAGCAATGCAAGCCAGGACGTTCGGCCAGTGGCGGGGAAAGAGTTGCCCTCTTGTAACCGCATGGTAATGCCGGAGCACCGGTGGGTGTTGCACAGGAAAACAACACACTGGCTCCAGAAAATGAACAAATCTGGTTCTTTTGTGGAGTGGTTCCTGTAAATGGGTTATTTTACCTATAAACTCCTCTGAGCTTTTGTGACAAATACAGAACTTTCCCCCCCGGTGGGACGGGTGTGTGTTTGCGGTTAGATGGAGAGTCAAAGTGAAACTGATACTTTCGACACAGTTGGCCTTTATCAGGCTGATATTACTGATGCTAACAATAGTGTTATGAGGGGAAATCGACCAATATTTTTTTTCATAAATGATAATTTGTATGTTTTTATGTCAGAACTGATATGCAGAACCAATATTTATTCCATGTTTTACTTGTTTTTGATAAATTTCCTTTTTGATTTACAACCATAAAACAATATTACAACCAATAACAATAGGAAAAAAATCTGTCTAATATTTTTCAAAAGGAGAACAATAAATGACAATTGAGTCAACTTTGGATTAATATAATAATTTTAAAATCTGGTTCAGGTGTTGTTTGTTAGTTATTGTTTGGTAGCCCTCAAACTATATTCACTTTATAGCCCTTAATCCTGTAATTGTGGACAAATGTGGGCACTGAGGACTCAGGTGTGATCCTAATTTTTATTTATTATAAATGTTGTATCGCTGTCTTTGATAAAGTTTTGTCTATCCATTTATGGTGTTTTTTATTTTTTTTTATTTTGGGGGTATTTTGAATTTATTTATTCAAAAAATATCATATTTTCTATGTAAATTGTGCTGATTTTTATGTTTTATTTTTATTTTTTTTAACTACATTAAAATATAATTCCAATAAGGTCTTAGAGCTAAAACCTAAAGATGAAGTGACGTTATTTTGGCTTATTTTAGAATGCTCTAAATTACGTTTTTTCCCATTCATTTCTATGGGTGCCCATTTTTGACCCAAATACAAGATTAAGGAGTTTTTTTTTACCCACTTAATATTGTAGAATTGAGTCAAAAAAAACTGTGTGTGTTTGGTAGGCAAACTTAGGAAAAGTAGCCAAGTCTTGTACTGCTCGGATCAAGGGAAGTATTTTTAAAAAATATATCAAAACTATTTTGCCCACATTTGTCCAGAATACGGTTTTAGGGTTAAAATATTTTTTCGATATGAAGTCTAATAAAAGTTTAACAAAAAATGCTATAGCTTATGTACACTGCAATTGTTTCTGAATATATGCATTACGTTAAATAATTAATTAATTAATTGAATCACAAACATGACATTTGCAAATAAAATTAATTTATATATATACACTTGAATTATATCTAATATGATGAGGTAATACAGTGAATTGAAAATCTCTCTATCGGAGTTTCAGGGTTGTCCCGTTATATATATGCGTTGTACATTTACTCTAGACTGATAAAATGAAAATATGCAAATAACATTTTAAATGACTTCTGTTTCTGATTAAATAAAGTAGTAAAAAACAGCCTGATGTTTTTGCTCCGAACGAACCAATTGGTTTTTAATTCCTGATAACAGAAGAATAACAGTCTACATTATTTCTTGAAAAACGGCTCTAGAAATGTTGCATTGAACAAAATGAATCAGAAAAGACGTAATGAAATGTATCTACTCAGGGGATAACGGCAAAAAGAGAATGTGAAAGCGAAACACGTATGACTTGAAACAATATTTTATTTAAGATACATTGCTGCAGAATCAACACATGTACCATTCCTATCAATCACCAATTTAAAATATAACTTCCAATGGAGAGTCGGCAAGTGTGTTGTGTGATGGCCTGACTCCTCTCTGACTGGATCGGCTGCAGTCATGTTTGTTCAGCGAGTGTCGTTCCCCCTCATGCTCAGTGCTGTAACTACGTCCTGTGCCATTTTTAATGTTTGATTCTTTCATAAGTGAATCTACGGAGCCCCTCTAGTCCCACTTTAGTAAAAAAATTAATTATAACTATCTTGTGGCCTCAAGATAGTAACTCGTGGCCACAAGATAGTAACTCGTGGCCTCAAGATACTAACTCGTGGCCTCAAGATAGTAACTCGTACGAGTTACTATCTTGAGGCCACGAGTTACTATCTTGAGGCCACGAGTTACTATCTTGAGGCCACGAGTTAGTATCTTAAGGCCACAAGTTACTATCTTGAGGCCACGAGTTACTATCTTGAGGCCACGAGTTAGTATCTTGAGGCCACGAGTTACTATCTTGAGGCCACGAGTTACTATCTTGAGGCCACGAGTTACTATCTTGAGGCCACGAGTTACTATCTTGTGGCCACGAGTTACTATCTTGAGGCCACGAGTTAGTATCTTGAGGCCACGAGTTAGTATCTTGAGGCCACGAGTTAGTATCTTGAGGCCACGAGTTAGTATCTTGAGGCCACGAGTTACTATCTTGAGGCCACGAGTTAGTATCTTGTGGCCACGAGTTAGTATCTTGTGGCCACGAGTTAGTATCTTGAGGCCACGAGTTAGTATCTTGAGGCCACGAGTTACTATCTTGAGGCCACGAGTTAGTATCTTGAGGCCACGAGTTACTATCTTGAGGCCACGAGTTACTATCTTGAGGCCACGAGTTACTATCTTGAGGCCACGAGTTAGTATCTTGAGGCCACGAGTTAGTATCTTGAGGCCACGAGTTAGTATCTTGAGGCCACGAGTTACTATCTTGAGGCCACGAGTTACTATCTTGAGGCCACGAGTTACTATCTTGAGGCCACGAGTTACTATCTTGAGGCCACGAGTTAGTATCTTGAGGCCACGAGTTAGTATCTTGAGGCCACGAGTTAGTATCTTGAGGCCACGAGTTACTATCTTGAGGCCACGAGTTACTATCTTGAGGCCACGAGTTACTATCTTGAGGCCACGAGTTAGTATCTTGAGGCCACGAGTTAGTATCTTGAGGCCACGAGTTAGTATCTTGAGGCCACGAGTTACTATCTTGAGGCCACGAGTTACTATCTTGAGGCCACGAGTTACTATCTTGAGGCCACGAGTTAGTATCTTGTGGCCACGAGTTACTATCTTGAGGCCACGAGTTACTATCTTGAGGCCACGAGTTACTATCTTGAGGCCACGAGTTACTATCTTGAGGCCACGAGTTACTATCTTGAGGCCACAAGTTACTATCTTGAGGCCACGAGTTACTATCTTGAGGCCACGAGTTAGTATCTTGTGGCCACGAGTTACTATCTTGAGGCCACGAGTTACTATCTTGAGGCCACGAGTTACTATCTTGAGGCCACGAGTTACTATCTTGAGTAGTGTTGTCACGGTACCAAAATTTCAGTATTCGGTACCGATACCAGTTAAAATTCACGGTTCTCTGTACCAATTTCGGTACCAAAGCTTAGTTTAAATTTACATATATTTAAGTGTTTATCACGGTTACAAGTATGGAAACTGTACATTTGTATTATAAACACTTTAGAAAAAGATTAGATAAAATGACCTAAAATAAACAATATTATACACTAACACATTTTTAAAGTTGTTTGTAAAGTTTTAATCCATTATTTATTTAATGCACAATGAATTAAGTGAACAAACATTAACAATCAGGTGTTTGTAATAAATAACATTTTCAAACATTAATTAATGTTGTAAAAATATATTGTTCACTCAATGTGTTGATAACTAAGTAATGTTTATGAATGGTATCTTTGTAGCATTACCATAAAACATGTTTTATTTGACTTGATTGTCCTTTTATTTAATCTAAAACTGCATTCATATTTAATTTTAAAAAGGCTTTTTAAACCTGCTGAGTTATAAAGGCAAGAATACGCCTAGAACTGGCATTGACATTAAATGACAATACTAATAGCCTACCATAGTACTCTGGTGTCGGGTAGATACTACTGTGCTCATGTACTCGTAAAACTACCCCGAAAGCACTTTAGAGGCCGTTCACATGTCGCGCGTGTTTTTTAATTATATTTTTGCGCGTGCTTATTCTTTCCAAAGCGCTTGCTCTCACGCGCCGTCTGTCGTTGCTATGCAACGCCAACGAGTTTTTATTATGAGCGCGCTTGCCTTGCGCCTATATTTGAAATTGCGAATTTGCATGTAATCGGCCTCTTATGGCAACGTGACATTAGCCTAATCCAAAATATTTCCATATGTGGCTCTTTCCTCCTTTCGTTTCAACAAGTGGATTCAGAGAGAGAGAGAGAGCCATATCAGCGTTATGAAGAGGACGCAACTGTGCACGTTTCAGACATCGCGTCTAGAACAGAACTGGACGAACCTGGTATTCGGTACCTAGAAAAGCTGGTACCGTAACATTTTTTTTTTTAGTACCGACTTGGTACCGAAGTACCGAGTTTTTTGACAACACTAATCTTGAGGCCACGAGTTACTATCTTGAGGCCACGAGTTACTATCTTGAGGCCACGAGTTACTATCTTGAGGCCACGAGTTACTATCTTGAGGCCACGAGTTAGTATCTTGAGGCCACGAGTTACTATCTTGAGGCCACGAGTTAGTATCTTGAGGCCACGAGTTAGTATCTTGAGGCCACGAGTTACTATCTTGAGGCCACGAGTTAGTATCTTGAGGCCACGAGTTACTATCTTGAGGCCACGAGTTAGTATCTTGAGGCCACGAGTTACTATCTTGAGGCCACGAGTTAGTATCTTGTGGCCACGAGTTACTATCTTGAGGCCACGAGTTACTATCTTGAGGCCACGAGTTAGTATCTTGAGGCCACGAGTTAGTATCTTGAGGCCACGAGTTAGTATCTTGAGGCCACGAGTTACTATCTTGAGGCCACGAGTTACTATCTTGAGGCCACGAGTTACTATCTTGAGGCCACGAGTTACTATCTTGAGGCCACGAGTTACTATCTTGAGGCCACGAGTTACTATCTTGAGGCCACGAGTTACTATCTTGAGGCCACGAGTTACTATCTTGAGGCCACGAGTTACTATCTTGAGGCCACGAGTTACTATCTTGAGGCCACGAGTTACTATCTTGAGGCCACGAGTTACTATCTTGAGGCCACGAGTTACTATCTTGAGGCCACGAGTTACTATCCTGAGGCCACGAGTTAGTATCTTGAGGCCACGAGTTACTATCTTGAGGCCACGAGTTACTATCTTGAGGCCACGAGTTAGTATCTTGAGGCCACGAGTTAGTATCTTGAGGCCACGAGTTAGTATCTTGAGGCCACGAGTTAGTATCTTGAGGCCACGAGTTACTATCTTGAGGCCACGAGTTAGTATCTTGAGGCCACGAGTTACTATCTTGAGGCCACGAGTTAGTATCTTGAGGCCACGAGTTACTATCTTGAGGCCACGAGTTAGTATCTTGTGGCCACGAGTTACTATCTTGAGGCCACGAGTTACTATCTTGAGGCCACGAGTTACTATCTTGAGGCCACGAGTTAGTATCTTGAGGCCACGAGTTAGTATCTTGAGGCCACGAGTTACTATCTTGAGGCCACGAGTTAGTATCTTGAGGCCACGAGTTAGTATCTTGAGGCCACGAGTTACTATCTTGAGGCCACGAGTTACTATCTTGAGGCCACGAGTTAGTATCTTGAGGCCACAAGATAGTTATAATTTTTTTTTTTTACCAAAGTGGGACTAGAGGGGCTCCGTATGAATCAGATATGCTTAAATATCAGGGAAAAAATATTGGTAAAACCAGTTAGCAGAAGATTTCTTATTACGTGGAATCAAAAATCAATATGAACTCAATTCAGAACAAATTCTTCCAGGACCAAATGATCCGAGTTACTGTTGATTTATTTGATAGTTTTCTCTGATTCTAATAAGAAATCTCTGAGAGAAACATTGGAGACAAACACGTTGTTGTTCTCCTGAAACCTGAACGAACTGCTGTGGGTTGGTGCACGTCCGAATGTCACGGTGTGGTGTGGTTTGGGATCAGCAGATGGGCGGTGAACGGAGGGAGGGTCTGCTTTAAGTTAGAGATGATGGGGCAGATCCGAGACAGACGACAGAGCGAACGATTAACAGCATCCGGACCGGCTCTGCTTTCATCATTAGAGGCTGATAACAGAGCCCTGGGGATCACGCATCATAGATTACCCAGCATCCCCAGCGTCTGCCTGACTGGATAGGTTTCATCAGTCTAATGGACAGTCCTGCATTGACAAACACTTCACTTTCATTCAGCCCGACACTTCAGCTGTGCTCTATTACTTAGTGATTTAATCAAACCTTAAAGGAGGAGTTCACTTCAGAATTAAAACGTCATCCAAGATGTTCATTTCTGTCTTCAGTCGAAAAGAAATGAAGGGTTTTGAGGATCCACTTTACCATGTTGATAAGAGCATTAAAATTAAAAAAAAATAATGTATCTTGATTTCAAAAAGAAGTTAACTATGACATTAATGCGATTAATCACGATTAAATATTTTAATCGTTTGACAGCACTAATTTATATACATTTTAACCACAAATGCTCGTCTTGCACGTCCATGACTTTACGCAATCGCGTGTGACGTAGGTGGGAGTACCGACCTAGTCGAGACTTTGAAGCTGCACTGAAACTCACATCTGGACCTTCGGCCCATTGGGCCCCATTGAAGTCCATTTTATGGAGAAACATCCTGGAGTGTGTTCCTCAAAACCCTTCATTTCTTTTCGACTGAAGAAAGAAAGACGTGGACATCTTGGATGATGTGGAGTTGAGTAAACTATCAGGAGATTTTAGTTCTGAAGTGAACTCTTCAGAAAGATTAGGCTGTGGTGGTGTCTGCATTATTGCAGCTTTGGACATGTTGGACAAACAGCTCTCGGACTCTCTGGAGATGACGTTGGTTGTTCTGACAAAAATGTAAGTAGTTGGCCTTTGACTAATTTCTATATACCTGTAGGGCCCTATAATTTCCGCGATCACGGAATCACGGACGGAATCGCGGAATTGGCCAATTAATGTGGAATCTAGTGTTAACGCGGAATTTTATATATTTGGAATGAAATTCGGTATTTGTGTGGGAGAAGAAGGCATGTCTGGGGAAAATGCAGAGAGACGGGGAAGCAAATCTGGGCGACACAACCCCTTTCGTCATTTCAGCTCATGACGGCATCAAAACAATAGCCGCGTTTCCACTGAAAGCATGGCGAAGTGGCTCTCCGCGGCTCTGCTTTCGTCGGCGAAAAAGTTAAGAAACTCGTCGCACACACACACAGTTCCCTCCGTGCACGTCTATCTATGAGGTGCCGGACCGAGTGTGTGTCCGAGTCGAGAGCGCGCGAGAGAGACTACGAGACAGCAAGCTCAACAGTGCGCGCAAGAGAGACCGAGTGTGTCTGAAAGAGCGCGCGACAGTGCGCGCGAGAGACAGAAGCTGCGTCCCAATGTGCATACTATGCCCGAAATAGTATTGACAGTTACTAATGTCACATACTATTTAGGATGGATAGTATGCACATTACGACGCAGGTAGAGTGTGACTTTTATTTTAACTTATATAAACTAATATAATTTATTTTACAGGACAGTTTAAAGCTCATAATCATATTTTGTTGTTACTTGAAGTACTTATTGTGCAGTGTTATGTTGCGTCATGCAGTATTTGTCATTTTAAGAGTAAATGCCTATTTTATTTGTGTACATTTTAATCATTAACATTAAAAGCTCTTTTTACAACTAAAATAACAGTAAAGGATAAAAAAAAAAACTAAATTCCCAAAAATGATAATGGAAATAACGGAATTTGGGAAAAAATAAAACGGATTTTATAGGGCCCTATACCTGTATCTGTCTAAGGAAATGCTGTTCAAACTATTATCATCACTACATGTGCTATTATCTAGAATTATAAACAAGCTGAAACATGTACTTCCCTCTCTAAACACTGGTAAATTACAGGAAGCATCAGCTTTTTTTGGATTTCCCAGACGAGTAGTAACGGTCAAGTTGTTCCTGCTTTCTAAAAATAATCCTCTTTATCTGCATTCATCGGGGCCACTCTGTCAATCATCGAGTAAACGGGAATAGGTTTAATAATGCCTTTGACACGCTTACTCGCCAGTCTATGGTCCATTGTTAAGAGGACAAGTGCATTTCCTGGTTGCACATGAATACAGTAGTGGCCATTCAAGTTCAGTTCACAGCAGTTCCTTAATGATGCGGCTCACATACAAATAAGGTAGCCTAGAAATCTAGACGCAAAATCATTTTGCAGCAAAGTGTGGTGTAGCAACTCTCCGTTGGCTTTCGAAGTGGAAAAACCAAACTCTGGTCCGGCCAGTCACATCGTGTATAGAGTTGGTGGGCGGGCTTAACACAATGACGGCAGTTGTGACGGTTCTGCGGCGTGATTTCCATTGGTGATTTCCCTTGAAAACAAACAAGATGCTGCTGGCGAACATCAGCCTTTCGATTCGGCTTGACTTGGAGTTTAGAAAACGTCACTTAAGTCATTCTTTAAGGAAGATGTGTTCTGAGTTTTGACGACAGGATATGGCAAAAGTTTAATATATCAACTTTTTTATTATTATTTATTTATTCGTTCATGCCGTTTTACAACATATTACTTCATTTCCATGAACGAAAAAAAGGAACAGGAAGAAGAAAAAATCTTGTAATACCTGTCCCTATTTGTGCACAGTACAAAAACAGCTGCTTTATGAATGGATCAACCCCAATCCTCACCTCAATCAGCAAACATTTTCAGTAATCATTTTCAATAACTTGAGGGAAAACACATTGGACTCACTTATCCACAGCCGTTCATTGCTCTGGTTGGTTAGATCTATCCTATGGCGTGCAGAGGGATATTGAAAGACAACCTTTTATCCCGCCCCTCTGATTGACGTATGCCAATTGTGAGTTCCCAGACCTAACATATTGATAGGTCTGGCTTGCCAGGCTAACAAATAAGGCACAATTTGAGCGAAATACAGGAACGACTCAACAGTCTGCCATTGGATAACAACACTTGCCAAGTGCAATAATAAAGTCATTATTTACTTGCCCTCAAAGTTGTTCCTAACCTGCATGAATTTCTTTCTTCTGCTGAACAACACAATAGGAATATGTGCAACCAAACAATTTGTGCATACTATTTTTTTACATACTATGGAAGTCAATGTTGCCTCACAACTGTTTGGTTTCACATTTTCTTCATTCAGGTTTGGAACAACTTGAGGGTGAGTCAATGATGACAGCATTTTCAATTTTGCGTGAACTATCCCTTTAATGCACTGTAAGGTACAGCACAAATGCATTCATGTGACGTTGCAACTTCCAGTGCATAAAGTTTCTTAATTGCTTCCTTGAGCTCAAGGTAATGCTGAAGTACACTGCCTCTTCTTCACTCCGATCAGCTGATTTCCATTCATGTGATGATCATAAGCACAACAAACTGTGCTCAAACTGATTAACAACTCACTTACCCCTCTGTCATAATGAGGTACAGACATTATCTTGACGTGCATTGATTTGGATTAGGGTTTAAACCTGGAGAGGCCTGTCACCATTCAGAGGGCATGATGGGTCATTGTGTGGCAGATGGTCATGAATGAGTGGACTCCCTCGGGCTCTGATCAGATCAATCCAGAGATATCCGCCTCTGGCTGCTGTAAATGACACCAATGATGGATCATCTGACGTCATGCTGAAGCTCATGGGTTTAGCTCTGCTGAAACATGTTCTCACTGAGTTATACTGAGTATTATCATGGTCATGAATGCATTATTTTGTTTCCTGGTGTTATCCATTGTTAGTAGACATGTCATGGTGGGGACATTTTCACACCGGTAAATAAATAAGCGATAACACCGGATGTGGTGGAGGAGCAGGGTATTGAAATCTGTTCATTATCACATTATCTGGAAAAATAATGTAATGGTGTATGGCCGAATGATGGTGACACAGACCACCACAGCAAGACTAATTGCTAGATTTGTTAGATTATGGGTGTACTCACACTAGCCAGTTTGCACCGTGCCCGAGTGCGTTTGACCACCAAAGCGTGGTTCGTTGGACTATTCTGAGTGGTCCGAACCGTGCCCGGGCGCGGCTCGATTAGCCGGCCCTGGCCCGCTTGGAAGAGGTGGGCCAGAGCACGGTTCAGTTGGACTCGGGGCGCGGTTTGCATGCAGTGTGAGCGCTAACCGTGCTGGAGCACGGAACAGGACGCGTGAAGTTATGGTTTTGGGAACTGTAGTCCGTAATGAAAGCTCCAAAGTCCTTGCTGCACTTCAGCTGGTACCTTGCAAACCTCCTCATACGAGCAGCACGATTACATGAAAATTTTCGCGCTACTAAGGCGACACATCTGTTTAACAACAGGCTGTGAGAGGGCTGTGGACCACCGTGGACCAAACGGCACAAAATTATCCACAAAGAAAACAGAGCGATGGACTCCATTGTGTTCAGAGAGCGCCGCTCTTCTTGTTTATCCCGAAACCATAATGATGACGTAAGCGTGCTCCGGCACGAATGCTGAAACCCTATGTAAGTGCAGGCCAGAGGGGGAGTGGGGAGGGGGGACAATCGTACTCGGGCCCGGTTCATGGCAACCGTGCCTAGTGTGAGTACACCCTATAAAACAGTAGTGCTGGTGGATGTTGGCCAGTCAATCCAGTGTTCCAGTAGTCATAAAACACAGTAACAGTGCCGTGTATGTCACTGCACAGCACCCATAGAGACCAACTATTATATGCATTTTTATTACTGATGGGGGGGAGAGAGTGAGCCAATCAGCAGTAGGGGGCGTGTCCACTCATGATGGGCGGGGGTAAAGAGAGTGAGCCAATCAGCATTAGGGGGCGTGTCCACTCATGATGGGGGGGAGAGAGTGAGTCAATCAGCAGTAGGGGGCGTGTCCACTCATGATGGGGGGGGTAAAGCGAGAGTGAGCCAATCAGCATTAGGGGGCGTGTCCACTCATGATGGGGGGGAGAGAGTGAGTCAATCAGCAGTAGGGGGTGTTCCACTCATGATGGGAAGGAGAGAGATAGCCAATCAGCAGTAGGGGGTGTGTTCACTTATATGGGGGGGGTGCCCCAATCAGCAGTAGGGGGTGTGTCCGCCCCAATCAGCAGTAGGGGTGTGTCCGCCCCAATCAGCAGTAGGGGTGTGTCCGCCCCAATCAGCAGTAGGGGGTGTGTCCGCCCCAATCAGCAGTAGGGGGTGTGTCCGCCCCAATCAGCAGTAGGGGGTGTGTCCGCCCCAATCAGCAGTAGGGGGTGTGTCCATCCCAATCAGCAGTAGGGGGTGTGTACGCCCCAATCAGCAGTAGGGGGTGTGTCCACCCCAATCAGCAGTAGGGGGTGTGTCCATCCCAATCAGCAGTAGGGGGTGTGTCCGCCCCAATCAGCAGTAGGGGGTGTGTCCACCCCAATCAGCAGTAGGAGGTGTGTCCGCCCTAATCAGCAGTAGGGGGTGTGTCCGCCCCAATCAGCAGTAGGGGGTGTGTACGCCCCAATCAGCAGTAGGGGGTGTGTCCATCCCAATCAGCAGTAGGGGGTGTGTCCGCCCCAATCAGCAGTAGGGGGTGTGTCCACCCCAATCAGCAGTAGGGGGTGTGTCCGCCCCAATCAGCAGTAGGGGGTGTGTCCGCCCCAATCAGCAGTAGGGGGTGTGTCCGCCCCAATCAGCAGTAGGGGGTGTCCGCCCCAATCAGCAGTAGGGGGTGTGTCCACCCCAATCAGCAGTAGGGGGTGTGTCCGCCCCAATCAGCAGTAGGGGGTGTGTCCGCCCCAATCAGCAGTAGGGGGTGTGTCCATCCCAATCAGCAGTAGGGGGTGTGTCCGCCCCAATCAGCAGTAGAGGGTGTGTCCATCCCAATCAGCAGTAGGGGGTGTGTCCGCCCCAATCAGCAGTAGAGGGTGTGTCCATCCCAATCAGCAGTAGGGGGTGTGTCCGCCCCAATCAGCAGTAGAGGGTGTGTCCATCCCAATCAGCAGTAGGGGGTGTGTACGCCCCAATCAGCAGTAGGGGGTGTGTCCACCCCAATCAGCAGTAGGGGGTGTGTCCATCCCAATCAGCAGTAGGGGGTGTGTCCGCCCCAATCAGCAGTAGGGGGTGTGTCCACCCCAATCAGCAGTAGGAGGTGTGTCCGCCCTAATCAGCAGTAGGGGGTGTGTCCGCCCCAATCAGCAGTAGGGGGTGTGTACGCCCCAATCAGCAGTAGGGGGTGTGTCCATCCCAATCAGCAGTAGGGGGTGTGTCCGCCCCAATCAGCAGTAGGGGGTGTGTCCACCCCAATCAGCAGTAGGGGGTGTGTCCGCCCCAATCAGCAGTAGGGGGTGTGTCCGCCCCAATCAGCAGTAGGTGGTGTGTCCGCCCCAATCAGCAGTAGGGGGTGTCCGCCCCAATCAGCAGTAGGGGGTGTGTCCACCCCAATCAGCAGTAGGGGGTGTGTCCGCCCCAATCAGCAGTAGGGGGTGTGTCCGCCCCAATCAGCAGTAGGGGGTGTGTCCATCCCAATCAGCAGTAGGGGGTGTGTCCGCCCCAATCAGCAGTAGGGGGTGTGTCCGCCCCAATCAGCAGTAGGGGGTGTGTCCATCCCAATCAGCAGTAGGGGGTGTGTCCGCCCCAATCAGCAGTAGGGGGTGTGTCCGCCCCAATCAGCAGTAGGGGGTGTGTCCGCCCCAATCAGCAGTAGGGGGTGTGTCCGCCCCAATCAGCAGTAGGGGGTGTGTCCGCCCCAATCAGCAGTAATAATAATACGTCCTAAAAAGCTGACATCAGTTCATCGCAATCTCGCACATCTCTGTTATCATCAATGAATCTTTCATAATATCTATACTTTGTTTTAATTAGAGGATTTGCCCGCATACAGAATTCAGCTCTGAACAAAAAGTCTGTTTTGAGTGGTGAGGGAAGTATATCTTAAATGCTTCTGATTGGCCATTGCGTTCAAGAAATCAAAATATATGTCTGTGATTGGCTAAATCACTCAATTCTGCAAACATGTTATAAATAGAAACTCTGGCCTGTAAATCACTTCTATTTTGTTTTAGTTGTTCTTGTTGCTTTTCTGCGATAGAAAAATAGTACTGTATTTTTTGTTTTATTCATAGATATTTCTAGTTTGCAGGAATATATATTATACCAATCATAATAGCTGTGAAAATAAGCAATTGATATAGGAATATAAATGCACTTAGATCATAATCTTGTACAGTTTACAACATTTGATAAACAGATCTCACTTGTTTTCTGTTATTATATCAGGATTCACTTGAAAATTCACATTTATCCTCCAGAACTCATTCTAATAATATAATATGTTTTAATGTTTCAGACTCAATAGAAGTGAAAGAGCAAAGACAAGAACTGAAGTAAAAGTTGATGATGCTGTGGTTTGTTTCAGCCTGTTGACACCAATAAAACAATTTACAGAAGATCTCAGACATCACCATAATGAATGAGCTGAAAACAGGGAACTTTTGGAGACAACGAGGTTTTTCAGCTGCTATGTTTAACATGATGGCCCTGTGCTTTTTAAATGCAGATTGGGTAAAAACACAGTGATCACAGTTCACACCTGCAGTGAAGCTCCTCCAACAACAATTCACCAATGAATACTGGGAATATTCCCATCATCATTCACCTTGTGTGTGTGTTGTGTGTTTGATCCGCAGGTGTTGTGAGTGCGGGGCGTCTCTCTCACACTGGTACTATGAGAAGGACGGCCGTCTCTTCTGTAAGAAGGACTACTGGGCCAAATTTGGGGAGTTGTGTCATGGCTGTTCAGAGCCCATCTCCACCGGGCTCATCATGGTGAGTCCAACCCGTCCGAAACCGCATCTCCGCCGTCTCTCCTCACCTCGGTCTCACGGGCAGCCGCTCTAGTTACACTCAATTCACACACTTACTGCAGCCGGATCACACACGAGCAAAGCATGGAAGAGCTGATCTATAATTCAGAGATCGTGTTAATGAAGGGAAACTTTGTGTGGCCTTTTGTTTGAATGCATTCACTGCTAGCTGTATTATTTAGTGTTTCCACAAGAGCAAGAGTTGTTTATTGGACAAGAAAGATTTATGACCTTCTGAATTCCTTGATTGTGCCTGAATCATCTGAATCCTCTTTTCCTCTGGTTTGTTTACACAGAAATCATTTTGACCCCCTAAAAAACAAAATCTGCCTTGCCAGTTCTGCACTTGCTACGCTCTATGTACATTTACCGCATATATTTCAAGTTATGGCTGAACAATTAATGGAAATAAAACTGACACAGCCAAATTACATACATTACAGCATTACTATATGTGTTTTAGAGGTATATTATGTTCATACACAGGAGAGCGGGTGTTTCACTGTAAATGCTGCTCCATATGAACGTCACCTCTACATCTGCTTCAGTTTCAGTCAATTTAACATGTTTTTCGGAAAGAAAACAAGTCTTTAAAAATAAAAATAAAAAAATAAACGTTTTTTTTAATGCAAAGGGTTCAAAATCTGTTCACATTTGTCACTTTTACAGCTTCACCAGTTTACAAAAAAATCCTTAAACTGGAAGAGCAAGACTCTCCAGTGACAAAGTTCTTTATAATACCAAACCATAATATCTCTTTAAGTTATCAACACAGAAACTATTTACAAAAGAAGGGGGAGGTAGTCGCATTACTCAAATCAAAAAGGTATTTGGTCCAATATGAGTTATATACTCTATACATCTGGAGCAGAGTTCAACAAACAAGTCCTTCTGATAAAAAAAATCTCTATATTAAAAATATTTTTTAAGATATCAATCCAATCCATTTTTCGGTGTTACCAGAGTGTTATCATCTTCTCAGCAATATGAAATGATAACATGACCAGCATTTCCTCTTTAGAGCGAAAATGAAGATAGATCGTATCATTTCTGAAGAAAGCATTAACAAATTCATACAGACTGAACCTTGCCCTAGTTATGGTTTCCTCAGGTCTATTACGGTACGTTCACACCACCGACTCGGTTGTCAAAAAGTATGGGGACGCAACAGCAACCGGCACTATAAAAAGGTTTGGTGACCATTATTATTTAAGGTTTTTATACCGCTTTGGTCACATTTGGTCAGGAAAAAAATAATAGTTCGCTATTTTTGTTTGCGGTCAAATCGGTGTCAATGTGAGCAAATGAATTGCATTCCCGCTTTAAAACGACCGTTTGGAAATATTTCAAATAAAAGTTGCGCTCATGCGGTCCCTATAATGGTGCGTTCACACCGGACGCGAATAGCGCGTCATGCGCGAATGATTTTAATGTTAAGTCAATGCAAAATGCGTTATGCGTGTAAAAAATTCCTGCGGCGCGAATGAGGCGTCTGGCGCGTTAAGCGGGAATGATTTAGTTAGTGGTATTTGTGCATTCACGCGTTTGACGTGAATTCGCGTCTGCCGCCCGAGTTGAAAAATCTGAACTTTGCCGTGAATTCGCGCCGCGTTAACCAATCAGGAGCCTAGCTGCTTGCTCACGTGGTGAAGTGTCTGGATGCTTCAATAAATTATTTTGTAAAATGACTAAATGCATGGTGGGATTATGCACAACAAAGCAAATATTTGATCACTTTACTTTATTTCTATATATGAGACATTTTGTATTGAATGTTATTCATTCCATATCAAGATTATATGAAATATTATTATGATGTAAAGACAACCAACATACATGTGCAAAAGTTCGTGTCTGGACTTGAGAGAGAAAATAATCACAGGACAGGTTAATAAGTTTTGAAGGCTGGCTCTATTTATCATCAAAATTAAAAATAAATGACAGCTAGATTAGATGGATGAGGGCGAGGGTGATCCTCACTGTGATGCGGGACAACAGGTCATCAAACTGGGTGCGGGACAGGCGGAAGTACCGCTGACAGCGGCCGTCATCCAGCGCAGCTCCTGGAGCGAGCGAATGGTGAAACTCGCCAAACGGTTCAAATTCAAATTTATTTATAAAGCAATGAATAAAACAACAGAGTTGACCATAGTGCTGTACAGGGAGTAAAACCATAAACAGAAGAATAAAAGAAAAATGTACATCCACATATCTAATTAGGTAATATAGGCTTCATCAATCAACAACATGTATTTATAAAGAGAATAAAAAACACTAGCACCCTTCACGCATATCTTGATCGAACGCTATCATAAAAAAGTAAGTTTTCAAGTGACTTTTAAACTGACTGAGTGGAGGAAGGTCCCTAATATATAGAGGTAAACTGTTCCATAATTTAGGGGCTGCGAACGCAAATGCGTGATCCCCTCTAGATTTCATCTTTGACCGAGGAACGTCAAGGCGTTTCTGAGAATTTGATCGTAGTGATCTCATCGAATTTTGTTCCTGGATTAGATCTGCAATATAAGATGGGGCTAACCCATGTAGAGATTTGAATACAAAAAGCAACATTTTGAACTCAATCCTAAAAGTGACAGGCAACCAATGTAGTGCTTTTAATACCGGAGTAATATGGTCGAATTTGCGAGTGCCTGTCAACAGTCTTGCAGCCGCATTTCGTACCATCTGAAGTCTATCTAAGACTTTATTTTGGGCAACATAATATAGAGAATTGCAGTAATCTATTCTTGAAGTGATAAATGCATGAATTATTTTTTCCAGATTTTTATGGGATAAAAAAGGCTTAATTCTTGAAATCATCCTCAGTTTAAAGAAGCTCGTTTTAACGATTTCATTTACCTGTTTGTCAAATTTAAGTGCACTATCACAAATCATCCCCAGATTTTTTACATGATGTTTTCTAAACAGGCTCAGAGGACCCAATTTGGCTTCGGATGTGTTTTCAAGGTCAGAGGGGCCAAAAACAATCAATTCTGTTTTTGATTCATTTAGGCTCAGGAGATTTGTAGACATCCAAGCCTTAACTTCTTCTAAACATGCCAACAGTCTATCTATGGCAGTGGGGTCATTTGATTTAAGTGGTATATACAGCTGCGTGTCGTCTGCATAACAGTGGAACAGTGGTTCGCCTCTGAAGGGTCCGGTGGACACAAATATGGCGACGATAATCCCCACGCCGCTGTTCTGACGAATGCTCGGTCGACATAAAAACAATGGCCGCCAACGGATTTCGATTCTGACGAGCGTCACGCGCGTACTTTTTGCTTCAAACTTTTGTCTTTACGCGTGTCAGTTTCACTCTTGACACACGAATTAACACAAAGTGGTCAAGCGTCAAACTAGACGCGTCAGGCGCGAATTTGACGCGCTATTCGCGTCTGGTGTGAACACAGCATAAGTGATGTCATAAATGATAGGAAACCCAGCAACGGCGATTATAGCTTCTCTTCCATTTCTCGGAACTAATGTTTTGGTAGGAATGAAAGTTTATATCGTATGTTTCTCCGGAGTCAGTCAGCGCGAATAACGTCTATATTCTGATTGGTTGCTGGTGTTTTGCAGCTGAACCGCGTCACAGCTCATTACCATAAAGTTGAGCTACTTTTCAACTTTCTGATTGACGCTCGAAACGCCCAAAACGTGACGCCAATGGATTTGACGCTCCTTACAGCGGAGAGAAGCCAGCTTCCATTGAACATGAATGACTTCCGGACGCTTTGGAAGCTCAAGTCGGCGGCGGTGTGAACGTACACTGACACACGTGTTTTGTGCTTCACACTCAGCTTTGGTCGGTGTAATTTGATATTTCATGTTCCCTAAGGCGTTTCTTCCTCATGTTTAAGAAAAAAAAATAATAAAATAGGATTATGGCTGACAAGATGGGAAGGGTTAAAACACAAGTACTTACATTAGAGAATGAAACAAAATGAGAGCTTAAAGGGTTAGTTCACCCAAAAATGAAAATTCTGTCAGTATTTACTCACCCTCATGTTGTTCCAACCCCGTAAGACCTTCGTTCATCTTCAGAACACAAATTAAGATATTTAAGATATTAAGATCGCTCCTGCATACTAGTCCATAGGCTTCTTGAGGGAATGACTTGCTGGCAGTGAAAAGTCATTAAAGACATCGTTAAAATAGTACAAGTGACTACAGGGGCTCAATCTTAAGTTTATCAAACGACGAGAACACTTTTGTGCGCAAAAAAACAACAAAAATGACGACTTTATTTCAACTATTCACTTCCTTCTCCATGAGCCTGTAGTCAGTTAACGTAGTGTGATAGCGTAGAGCTACGTCACAAGTAGGCTCACTATTGGCTGACGCTGGTCATGTGTGTGTGATGCGTGTGACGTACAATAACAGAAGCTTACGCTATTAAACTAGTAAACTGACTCGAGGCAGAGGGAGAAATAAACGAATAGTTGAAATAAAGTCGTTATTTTTGTTGTATTTTTGCGCACAAAAGTGTTCTCGTCGTTTGATAAACTTAAGATTGAGCCCCTGTAGTCACTTGGACTATTTTAACGATGTCTTTAATGACTTTTCGAGGACAGCAAGTGTCATTCCCTCAAGAAGCCTATGGACTAGTATGCAGGAGCGATCTTAATATCTTAAATATCTTAATTTGTGTTCCGAAGATGAACGAAGGTCTTACGGGGTTGGAACAACATGAGGGTGAGTAAATACTGACAGAATTTTCATTTTTGGGTGAACTAACCCTTTAATTGTTGGCGTTTCTTCATTTCGTTCCAGTTTTTGAATTCTCATGTTTAATTTGTTTACATTTTGATTTCAAATGAAGTTTAATGAAATGGATGTGATGGAGGAGGACATAATAACAATTATTTTCAACTAGTACATTTCATATGCAAAAAGTCCTATAACCGTTACAGCCAACTCAGTAACACAGTTCATTCACACAGTTTATGCATGAGGTTTCGTTTGTGACAGATGAATATTTCAAGGACAAACGGGTTAAAGATGTTCAAAGTACTGCAATAGGCCGTCTTGCTCGTCTCAAACTCCGCCCACTGACGTCTGATTGAGCCGGAGACCAGGATCAGTGTAACGGATGGAGGAGAGTAATGCAGGTGCTGTGAGTTTAAAGGGATAGTTCACTTTGAAATTAATTGTTGATATGTTTTATCTTACCTCAAGGACATCCAAGATGTAGGTGTAGGCCATCAATGTCATCAAGACATTAAATCATGTTTAATCTGGACCCCCTAAACCTGCATTATATGACTGACAGACAACAACGGTTTGACCTAAAAATATCAAAATTGAAAATACTGTGGAAACAAAGACACCTACATCTTGGATGCCCTTGAGGTAAGATAAAACATATCAAAAATTAATTTCAAAGTGAACCATCCCTTTAAGCTCAAATCCACCTCTTTTCAAACTATTTCTTCTCTTTCCCCATTGCGTATCAGCTTAGAGAGGCATTTATTTAAAAAGAAAAGGAAAAAATGTTAGAAATAAAAGGCCTAACTGGTATCTAATAGTGAGAATGAAGTGTTTATTACTTTATGGCTAGAATACAGCAGCATCCATTTATGATTTTATACACTGAATATGTTGTTATTATTAAACGATACACTGATATGCACTATTAACACTTTGACAGACGGAAATACTGCTCTTTCCACATTCACAGTGTAAATAATAATGATATTAAGATACATCAGCACATAACGAACGATAGATGCTGTTTTAAGTAAAATAGAGCAAAGAAAACACTTTTTGATGCTATCCGCTGTGTAAAGCTAAATGTGAGTGCAGTAACTGCAGAGTGTATAGCCCGTGTTCAGGCCACACACTTGGCTTATAAAGATCAGGTGCAGCTAACCGGGATGAAGAAACCTTTCACCCACACCGCATGCTGTCATCTGCTTTCTCTCGCTGGGACGATGACCCTTGTTCTGCAGAGTTAGTCACGACCAGAGTTTGGTTTCGCTCTGCGTGAGCTATAAAGCAGATGGTTGGGTCTGTGGTCTGTGTTTGTCTATATAAAGCGTCTGGGCTACTCTCTGTGTGATTTAGTGGCACGCAGACGGCCTCGGGCAGTGCATCCCGATGATTAAACTCCCCAGACTCGGGATAAGTGAATTAAAGATGGCTCAGCTCGCTCTTCCTGCGCTTGACTGGCAGACACACATCTTCATTAGGGGATTGGATGAGGACGGAGGTCAGCTCTGTAGACTCCTGTGAGGAGGACGAGTCTGCTCAGCAAGAACGCAAAGGGAAGTTAAACATCTTTAAGATGTTTTCTTTACATGTGAAATAAAGAAAACAGTTACAAACTGAAACAGGAAGTGCTTCTGGACCAGTGTTGTTTACATCTTGTGAAAATGGTCTATATCCCCATTTAATATATTTAATTAAGAACTACACTGCATTATAACAACAGTTATATTATATTTTATAATTACGTATGTCATGCATTTGCTTTTTCAATGTGCGTGCTCATAACACAGACTTATAAATGATCAAATATAAAACACAGATCCAGAGGCACATTGAATTTGTGTGCATTAGAGGTCATGAATGGTCATTTTGATTTGTTAAAATCTATATCTCCTCATCCATATCCATTGCTCATTAGAGTCTGAAATTATACTTTAAAAAATATTGTTGCAGTGTCTAGTTTGTAACATTAAAAATATTTTTTTAAACTGTATGCTGCAGACGTGTAACGTTACTTCAAAACAAAAACAAAGAAACACAAAGGTACTGCTAAACCATGACCACAGTGTTTAAGTTTAAGAAAGTAAAGTACTTTATTTTTATTAACGATATTTACAGCTTATCGAAATGCTCTGTTCGTCGTCTCCAAAGATAGAAGGAATTTACCTCTCATTCAGACGAAGTCAATCGGCGAATCCTTCTTGATACTGGCGGAGGTTGAAGTGGGAATCCTTGAAGTGCTTTGCACACACAACACATGACTTTACCCACAGATGTGGGTACATTTCCTTGATAAATAAAACTCAACCAGGCACTTCGAAGAGGTTCTGATGCTGGGAGACGGTGTAATGAAGCGTGTGGGTCACTACATCCAACAACCGAACATTTTGACTTGCCCTCTCGTAACTTCTGCATCATTGAGCTCGGACTACAAAATCGGAGCGAGAAATAATAATGGCGGATTGCTCGAAGTGTTGGACCGGTAGTCAATGTCCTTATTTGTCAGTTCTGCTGCAAATACTGCGACGTAATTGTTTTAATTGTCATAGAGGACAAAAAAATCTGAACAGGTTGAAAAATATGACCAAAACAGAATATAAATATATAAACGAAGCAACTTTTATGTACTCATAAACACTCTAAATATACAACAAAATGCATTTAAGGGCTAAAAAAGTGGATTTGGCATGATATGTCCCCTTTAATGAGTCTTTATAAATATATCTATAGAGTTGTAATACTTATAAATAAAGTAAAAATGGAGCTATATTTCATTATAAGCTTGGTCTTCATAGAAAGTGTTCCTGGATATTTGTAGTCCTGCTCCTGGAGGATCCCAAGGTACTCCCTCATCTTTGACATGCCGAACCCCTCAGCAGTCTCAGAGCGTCACATCCCGTTTCTCAGGCTCGTTCTTTTGGTGACTATCCAAAGGTCATGACCGTAGGTGAGGGTCTGAACCCCGAGGACATGGACTAGTGTTTGCTCCTGTCCCACACCTGGCTCAAAGACGGCCGTATCCCTCTTTCTCTCTCTCCCTTGACCTTTCCATAGGGGAAAGTGTTGGATCACTCTTTTCCTGGCCAGTTTGCCTGTTGAGCCCGTGCTAGAAGCTGAAGCTCCAGATAACACAGCACTCGAACCCCTCCAGTTAACCCCGCCTGAAAACCATGTACTCTTTGTTGCGCAATACACGACTAACACTAAGGGCCAATCCCAATTCTACCCCTTACCCCTTCACTTTCCCCTAGCCCTACCCCTTCGCCTTCCCCTTGACCCTTGAAACAGAGTGGCAATGCGTAGGGGTGAAAATATTCCCCTAAGAAATGGGACACCACTACGCCTCCGTTAAACGTCGTTATAAGTCGTCGCTAGCGCCTACGTCACAGGAGATGCGCTGATGTTTATCACAACGTCCAAGATGCCGTCGACAGCTGCAGTTATCTCAGTCGCGTGGGTTACAGCTATTTTCTTGCATTTATCTTGTGAAGTTCGCAGGAAACAACGGAGACGACGAAAGTATGTTGCAGGACTATCGTTAGCAAACTACAGTAATTTTAGCGATTTTTTTTTTACAAACGTTTCTGTGAAGAAACTGACCGTAAATATGAACACAATATTGAATGTACCATAAAGCAAATCATTATTTGTCGTTATAATACTTATTAAAGCCACAAATACTTAAATGTATGGGTCTCCTTTGTCGCTTGGGCAGCCAGCCTGGGTTAGCAGTGACACTTCTCATACCCCTTCGTTTGAAGTGTGCTCCCGAAAAATCTTCGTTTGAAGGGCTATCTGGCCCTTCACCCTAGCCCTCCCCCTCCAACCAAAAGAGAATTGGGACAGCCCTACCCCTTCACGTGGACGCGCAAAACGGAGGGGAAGGGGAAAGTGAAGGGGTAAGGGGTAGAATTGGGATTGGCCCTAAGTTTCCATTGCGTGTTTCCAATCCCATAACGCACTGCAACCATCCGATTAAAATGTTTTGTCCGAGTTGCTTTCAGAATTGTTGATTGTAATGAATACATTCCCTTAAAGGTGTGATGAACTGAGAAAATTTCCTTGAGCGTTTGACATCTGAAGGCCCGTACACACCGGGACGAATATCAGCGCGCGTTATTGGTCAGCGTTTTTCAACGCGTTTTTTGTGTTCACACCCAAGAGATTTTCGCTGACGATGAGCCGAGTGAACATGCAGATTCATTCCCTGACATTAGATGGCGCCCATTTACTCTGCAATCCCACTCCATACAGTAGTTCTCTTTTATCAAGATGTTTGTGGTCCCTGTCGCGTTTGTCATATAGTTCTTTATGTTCTGACACCAACGAAACCAGCAGCTCTACCTTCATCTTGCCTTGCATCTTCCTCATCTTATTTCTTCCTGGCTGTGTAGATGGCGACGCTTCTTGGCGTAGATCTTCTTAACCGTTGCATATGTGTGTTCGGCAAGACCGTTTTGTGTTTGAGCGCCCCCAAGTAGGGGTGTGCGATATGACGATTTTTAATCGTGGATGATTAAAATGTCTCCACGATCTGCTTTTGATGAAATATGGTAGTATCGTGTTACAGTGCATTCTATCAGTTCAGCTCTGGCGCCTCTGTCTCTCAACTGTACAACGCGACGTAGCCTACACACGATCACACGTCAATGAATAGGTACGAGACACTGCAATTCACAAAAGTTCATTATTTGCATAAGCCTCGCCAGTTAAACATTTAATTCACGTGCTGATGCGCTGTTCTAACGTGCGCTGTCCTGACCGCATAACCCCCGACGCTTACATGCACTAGAAGCCTGACAAACAGCGCCTGAATACTGGACTAAGTTATCTTTCTACTGTAGTCTTATTATGCTAATACTGTTAAATACACACAATGCTTACATAAACAGATATGTGTCTAAAGTGAAAGCAAACATTTGAGAAAAATCTGGTGTAATATGCGTCTATATTAAACGTGTCGCGTGCTGGTCTAAAAGCGACAGTAGTAAATAGTACTGCCGCTTGTACTTAAAGGGATAGTAAACAAAAAATAAATAATCTGTCATTATTTACTCACTCTAATGTTGTTCCAAACCTGTATTAAATTCTTTCTTGTGCTGAACACAAAAGACTGGTCCCCATTAACATCCAGGAGGAAAAAAAACAACAACTATACACTTGGGACCAGCAACTGTTCGGTTACCAAATGAGGCTACCATCAGTCAGGAGTGTGTCAGGGACCATCTGAATAGGGTCAATATCAGGAAGGCCCCTGGACCTGATCTTGTCTGTGGGCGGACACTACGCTATTGTGCCGATCAGCTGAGTGGCGTTCTTCCAGATATCACTGGACAGTAGTGTAGTCCCCTCTCTCTGGAAATCATCCAAAGTGATCCCAGTTCCAAAGATTAGCAAACCTATGCAATTAAATGATTTCAGGCCTGTTGCTCTAACATCACTAATTCTGAAGGTATTTGAGAAAATCATTAAAAACCGGGTACTATCAGCTGTAGAGGAAAAACTTGACCCCCTGCAATTTGCATATCGAGCGGGGAGGGGAGTAGAGGACGCAAAGCTTTTTATTTTGAATAATGTATACAAGCATTTAGAGAAACCAAAATCCCATGCCAGGCTTCTGTTTGCAGATTTTTCCTCCGCTTTTAATACAATGCAACCGCATATTCTAATAGACAAGCTCCTATTTGATTTTAATTTGCCTCATCAACTTGTTTTATGGATTTTAGATTTCCTAACTCTGTTAGAGAGCAGAGGGTCTTTATAAATGCTTCCCGTATGTAAGACGAACCGCTACTCCAAATCTTTCATTCCTTGTGCGATTAAACTATTAAACTCTAGGTAGGGTTTTTGAGGTTTTTTAAATGTGCACATAACTGACTGACAGTATGTTGTGAATATTGTGTCTGATTGTTCTATGTATTCATGCTGCTCTAAATGAATTGCCCCTTGTGGGATTAAATAAAGTTGACTGAACTGAACTGAACTGTTCGGTTACCCACATTATTCAAAATAACTTTTATTTTCAACAGAAGAAAGAAACTTATTCGGGTTTAAAACGTCTTGAGAGAGTAAATTAAGACCATTTTCATTTTTGACTGAGGGAACTATCCCTTTAGTGTTAATAAAACAAATGACACAAGGAGAAAATCACTCACTGACTGAGAACTTTAATAGTAGCTTTAATAAGAATCAATAATTTATACAGTGAAGTCTATGTAGTGTTTTAATTTCATATTTGTTCATTTAATTACTTTCTTCAATGCTACTGCTAAATACACCTACTGTACCTGAAAAAAATAAAGCACTGTTTATTTCATTTGAATATTAATCTGTGTAATGTTATCTTGTCTTATTTTTTTTAATAACAAAGAAAATAATGACAAAGATTTTTATCTTCACCACTGGCCTAAATGTATGCCTTTCTTTTGTTACCTAAGGCTTTGTTTTTAACATAGGGACATTAGTTTGGCTGTAATGAACAGCCACTTGCAAAATAAACCAACTTGAAAAAAAATCGTGATCGTGATTTTCCTAAAAAAAATCGTGATATGATATTTTTGGCATATCGCCCACCCCTACCTCCAAGTTGCGTTTACGGTAACTTCAGAAGCTCCAAACACGTGAGCAAAAGCGCCAATCTCATTGGTCGGATATTTTTTACGCAGCGCGTCAAACTAAAAAAACGAACCCAAGTTTTTTAAAAATAACGCTTTTACGCATGACGTTTTATGCGTTGGTCTCCACACTCACATTGGCGCCATTTGTTTAGTCACGAGGCGTTAGACACGTGCGAAATTCGTTCCAGTGTGAACAGGCCTTAAGAGGTCATCATATTATAAGAATGTAAGTATATCCTGAATATCCTGTAAGTTTCAGAACTGAAAACGTCCTTGTTAGTCCAATGAAAGCTTTTATTGACACCAGCCTCAGCAAACGACTCGTTTTTAAAAGTGGGGAACTATGACGACAAAAAGGATAAAACCCCACCCCCGCAGAAGAAGATCAACGCCTACTTCATCACGGCCGTTAGCCCCGCCCACCGATTCACGCATCACACGCATAGCTAAATAAGATAGATGCCTACATCATGATGACAAACCGGATCGAGTGTGAAACTCATTATAATATGCAAAACTATTATCCACTCACAGCAGTGGGCGTTTACTTCCAAGTCTTCAGTGCGAGACGCCCATAAAAACTTAGTGTTTTTCAGCTAGGCTCAAAGCGAGGGTAGAAAATAGCCTATTACTCATTCATTTTGATGTTTTTGAATGTAAAAACCGAGCGAACGTCATAAGTTGACCTCAGACAACAATATGATAAAATGTAAAAAAGCCAGTTCGTGACCCCTAAATAACTATAATGTATTGATAAGAATCGTTTTCCAAAACAAAACAATACTGTGCGTTTTAGAGTATCCACAAGTTTCCTACGCCCCATGATGCCTTGCGTCAAAAGTGGGCGCGACTTCCGGTTGGAAGTAAACAAAGCGCGACTTGACATGCTTGACACTCGTTCATTCAACAGTTGACGGTCATTCAAGTTATAGCGATCCAAACTAGCTAACGATGTGGGAACACAACCTCAACGAAATTAAAAAGGGTGAAGTAACAGTACCTTTACCCTCCGCAGTAGTTGATTGGGAGTATTATAATAACATTATTAATAATCAATACTCATCAAGGCATGGTGACAGACAGTTGTGCGAGCTGACAAACAATTAAAATAAAAAACACACACTTACTCATTGTGCTACAAATGAATGTGCTGCTTGAATACATTAACTGGCACATTTGGTATTCTGTCAACTCCTGAGTTTAGGTGTAACATCAGTAGCGAACAGCCAATCACATGCTGAGAGAGTTTATAGAATATTAAGAATTTAAACAAATGTACACAAAACAAAAGGAAGATTCGTCGTCTTTTGGGAGGTGATGGAAACTACAGTCGTTGGCAGGATCAGAGACGGGCTCTGGCAGGATCACTCTGATTTCGTTTTCAGCTTATGTTCAAAACAATCACGTTTAAGCCACTGAATTAGTTTAGTCCGGTTATACATACAACCGCGAACAGCACATGTTGTCCCTGAGCTCCGTAACGACATCTCTCATAAAGATTTGCATCTTTAAATAGTAAAATAATTCTCCGAAAAACAGCTAGCCTCTTCGCTAACTAACACACAAAACACCATTGGAATGCTACTTCCGCCGCCTCACCGGAAGTTTCACCCACTTTATTTTTTACAGGAGCGCCCCTCGGAAACTTGTGGATAGAGTGAGTGACTGTAAATGGGTTTCTACCGTAGAGAGCGTTTCGAATCCCTCACTTCATCTGGGTTAAAGCTTCTGCGCTCTGTCAGGAGTGAGTTACGCTGAGTGGGGTAATGCAATCACTCTCACACGCGTCCCACATGAGCGATGCTGATTCTGTGGAAACCCTCCTCCCGCCGCACACACACACACACAACAGGCCTGTGTTATCCGCCACGGCTCCGGTGTTTATTCGTGTCTTTCTGTGAGCTCAGTGACAGACTTGTCTGTGTGGATCTGTTTATGTTCCCCCCCACCCACCCAGACCTCCTTGCTAGTTTCATTGCCATGACTAATTTCAGCCGTTTGTCATGAAAACTCAAGTGTCGAATGTGTGTGTTGTTCAGTTTTGAGTGTAGTTGTGTTTCCACATTCCCCACGTCCCTCATGCCTTCTCACAGATCCACCTGATCTGATTCCTGAGAGTTACCGTCAATAACTCTCGGGGTTGTGTTTGGTCTGTACAGTGTTGCGATCTGACTGATACGGACAGTTTCACTCTGATTGGATCACATGGCACCCTCAGCCGTGTTTACCAGGTTGCTGGCATCAGTAGTCTTTGAGCTGTACAGCTGAAGATTTGAGCCTGTTTTCCCTGGAAGAGGTTGTGTGTGTGTGTGTGTGTGTTAGTGGGAGGGTTGGGTCGAGTGGGGGAGGTGTGCGTGTCGCTCGACAGGAAGTGAAGTCACCGACTCAGAGTGAGCGGGCGAGAGACAGAGAGAGAAACAGAGGTTTCTGGGATGAGCTCAGCGTTGGGTGGGTGTGTGTGTGTGTGTTGTGTTCCCTCGCCGGCTCCGCTAGAATGATCCGCACGCTGTAGCCGCCGGTCATGATCGGTGATGTGCTTTACTGGAGCTTCTGCTGTCTCAAACCCTGGAAGAGAGAGAAGGAGGTAAGCTCTCTCTCTCTCTTTAGCCTTCATGTGTCTGAATTTCATTCATTTTCAGCTCAGTTGAGTTTTTTCATGTTTTATTTGATATGCTGATGGATTCACAGAACATTATAAATTAAATGTGTGTAGATGCAGATGTAAAGTTCATTGAATCTGGATGTTTACAGACATGGAAATGATATCAATTCGGTTCACATTTATTCGTATAGCGCTTTTCACAATAACACGTCGTTTCAAAAGCAGTTTTACGGAAAATGTCCACATTACAAGAGTCATCTCTGATCTGAGTAAATGTACATAATATACAAAACCACAGTTTGCTAATAATGCGTTCAATTAACAAATGTAATATTTAAGGCAGAAACTATTTTTGTTAACAAATGGTTATGACGTTTAGAAAAGTGTTGCACTGGTGCAGGATTTATCTTCACCACAACATCATAAATGTGATTCATTCTCATCGAGTCTTCTAATCATATGATTATTGACCTAAAACCACTATCATTATGATTATGATGGTTAATGTACGTGTAATTCTCCCCTAGCAGTTGATTATCTTTGGATCGCATCCCTGACTGGTAACCGGGTCATCTCTGTGTGCCACTGGGACACACTGACATGGACATGTGCCGATCGATATTCACATGTATTCAGAGACTGTAAAGGGGGTTTTCATCAGTACAACGTGCTCGTGAGAATCAAACCCATGACGTTAGCATGGCTTGACGTGCTAACAGGCTTTGAGGACTGACATACTGACATACTAAGTGTAGTGTGTTTGACAGTGTGTGTGCAGGTTTCAGATGGAGCTGTGTACTGTACGTCAGTGCTCTTAAAGGGATAGTTCACTTTGAAATGAATTTTTGATATGTTTTATCTTACCTCAAGGGCATCCAAGATGTAGGTGTCTTTGTTTCCACAGTATTTTCAATTTTGACATTTTTAGGTCAAACCGTTGTTGTCTATCAGTCATATAATGGAGGTTTAGGGGGTCCACCAAAGAGCATGCAGAGAAGTCAAAATTAAACATGATTTAATGACTCGTAAATGTAAGAACACATTGATGGCCTAAGACACGAAACGAGTGGTTTGTGTGAGAAAACCAACAGTATTTATATCGTTTTACCTCTTGTAACCACAGCCATGTCCAACTAATCTGAGGCCGCGGCCGCTTCGGTCTCTCACGCGAGTGTACGTCACTCATTATTTCAGAAGTGTTATCCTTCACTGTGAAGATCTAAACATATTTAGATATACAGGAAATTGCAATGGAAGACAATTTCGATACATCAGACGACGTTGATTTTTTTTTTTTTCCGCAATCGCGTGAGAGATCACTTCCGGCACTTTCCAGTTTTCTCACACAAACCGCTCGTTTTGTGTCTTAGGCCATCAATGTGTACTTACATTTATGAGTCATTAAATCATGTTTAATTTGGACTTTTCTGTGCATGCTCTTTGAGGTGGACCCCCTAAACCTGCATTATATGACTGATAGACAAGAACGGTTTGACCTAAAAATATCAAAATTGAAAATACTGTGGAAACAAAGACGCCAACATCTTGAATGCCCTTGAGGTAAGATAAAACATATCAAAAATTAATTTAAAAAAAGTGAACTATCCCTTTAAAACTTCTGCGGGGTTTGTGATGGTGGAGATTTCCCCTGAAGGGTTTCCATGATGAGTGTTTGTTTGACAGTGTTTCAGACTCTAGAGATTTCAGTCATGAAACTGGGTGTTGTTATAGACAGAAGGAAGTAGAAGTGACTGGAAGGTGGTGAATTCCTGTCTTTCCCATATGTAAATCTCACTTTTGAAATCTCTAGACGGCCCAGTTGTTGCCAAACATAGAAACACAGGCAACATGGCTCAATGTGGGTTTCTTATTTAGAGTGGAGGATGAATTATTGTGTGGACAGCATATGACAGAAGAGCATATGAATTCAAAGTGGATTATGCAGATAGCACAAGGTAGTTTTCCACAGTAGTTCATTTATCTGAAATAAAGCTTTTGTAACATTATAAACTACCATTCAAAAGTTTTTTTTTTTACCATTTTTTTTTTTTGGAAATAAATGAAAGTATTTAATACTTTTATTTACCAAGGTTGGATTTCATGGATCAAAAGTGACAGTAAAGATATGCACAGTGCTTTTGTTACAAAAGCTTTCTGTATCTAAAATCTCAGGAAATAAAGCATACAGTGCCTACAACAAAAACAGTTGTTAATATTTCTTTGGTTCTCTTGTTTTTGCATGTGTTCATAATTTGTTTAAAAATGATGTCGCACAATTTGGCATGTTCGATAAATAAAAATACATTGACTCTAAGCACAACTATGCACTATAAAATCTTTAATAACATTTGCGTAAAGGGTGAACATGTCCATTTTCCTTTGTCGGCCATCATATGTCTCAAGCGTGCGCTGACATCAGTAATAACATGGGAGATGTGTTTTCCTACCGGAGCTTTGCTGATGTGTTAATTATCAGATTGAAAGTCGATGTCGGGCAACTGTGATGTCATTATGAGCACATGGTAATGAGGGACTGTCATTTGAAGAGTTTAGCGTAGATCTCTTGATGTGAACCGTTGTTTGCAGTTGCTCTTGAGATGTACAGTAGATGTTCTCTCCATGGGTGTGTGTTGTATTTTCAGACATGTCGTGGTCTGTCAGCTCTGTTTTCCGTGTCGGTGGAGAGTTTATAAATGAGGCGAGTGAAATGAGGAAGTAGTGGGCTATCCGTGACATCACTGTGTGATGTCGTCAAATTTCCCCATCCTAGGTGTCGTGCACACAGAATGATAATGGTACAAGATCTCACTTTTATCAAAGACAAAAGATTCCAAGAAAGGAATGGAAAGACTTATTACATTATTATTATTATTATTATTACCTATACATGGTGTGCCATAAGTGTTATCACACTTTTTGAGGCTGTTGTATGAAAGCAAGTATCTGGTTTGCCTCTGAACTAAAACAGAATGAATGAGTGTATTGGTCGAATAATGTGTTTGACATTGATCTGAAGACTTTGTTGTGCTGTCATCCTTATGTAAATCATAATCAGAAAGCACTTTATTGCCAAGTATGCTTGTACACACAATTAGAGGTCGACCGATTGATTTTACGGATAACGATATTTAGGTTTGAGGGTACATGCCGATAACCGATAATTTAACCGATATCTTTTTAAATGGATATAATACTCACAATAAAACAGTGCTAAACTGAAATTAGCTAAATTAAATAAATATATAAATTTTACGTAATTTTCACCGTAAACGATAATTCCACCAATCAACTATCGGTGCCGGTTAATCGGCAAAACCACTGAATCGGTCAACCTCTACTACACACTTAAGCTTCCAGTACATGCATATAAATCTAACAAGACACATGATAATATCTAAGAGTATAAATACACAGGTTATGTAGATAAGTTATAGATAATAATAGATCATTGAAGATTATAACTGAGTGAAATATGTGTTACAGTTTTTGTCCCCTCTCTCATCCATGTAAGAATGGAAGGGTGTAGAAACACTACAGGGCATTAGAGGGCGCTGAATTCGCTCCCCTGTTTTGGCATCTAAAGAAAAGCTGACATGAAGAAGGAGGTCAGTTGGGGGTTTGGTGGCTCCCTCAAAAACTTGTACTCGTAGAGAAACCGTTTGGTTTTAAGCTCAATGTAAGAGCTGATCCATTCATTCATGTCTTAGGGTGAATTGGGAAGTAATCATAAGTTTGGATGGTTTAAAAAGGATGCTGTGGCGAAGTGGATTTTTTTGGAATGGACAGTGCTAATGAAAAGTGAAATATTTCAGCGCACTCAATGTTTTTTTTCTCCTTCTTCAGGTTGCATAACCTAAATTGTTTTCACAGGACAAATTAATCGCAGATAAGAACCCTTAAGATGATCTTTTTTTGTTAAATCAAAGACAATGGTTTTCTATTATTTATTTCGAATTATTATTAGAAACTGCCAGCTTTGGGGGAATGAAACAAACAAAAAAAACGGTAGAATGTTTGTTCAAGTTTGTTAAACAATTTATTTGATCTGTGTTAAACCCTCAATAGTAAACAAAAAAGAAAAGTTACAACATGATAGAAAGTGAGTCGCCATCAGGGCACATGGAGCTCTCGAGTAACTGTTGAACATCTGGAGAGTGTAAAGCATGTCTGATCTCAGTGTTTCTGTGTTGAACATCTGGAGAGTGTAAAGCGTGTCTGATCTCAGTGTTTCTGTGTTGAACATCTGGAGTGTATAAAGTGTGTCTGATCTCAGTGTTTCTGTGTTGAACATCTGGAGAGTGTAAAGTGTTTCTGATCTCAGTGTTTCTGTGTTGAACATCTGGAGAGTGAAAAGCGTGTCTGATCTCAGTGTTTCTGTGTTGAACATCTGGAGAGTGTAAAGCGTGTCTGATCTCAGTGTTTCTGTGTTGAACATCTGGAGAGTGTAAAGCGTGTCTGATCTCAGTGTTTCTGTGTTGAACATCTGGAGTGTATAAAGTGTGTCTGATCTCAGTGTTTCTGTGTTGAACATCTGGAGAGTGTAAAGTGTTTCTGATCTCAGTGTTTCTGTGTTGAACATCTGGAGAGTGAAAAGCGTGTCTGATCTCAGTGTTTCTGTGTTGAACATCTGGAGAGTGTAAAGCGTGTCTGATCCCAGTGTTTCTGTGTTGAACATCTGGAGAGTGTAAAGCGTGTCTGATCTCAGTGTTTCTGTGTTGAACATCTGGAGAGTGTAAAGTGTGTCTGATCTCAGTGTTTCTGTGTTGAACATCTGGAGAGTGTAAAGTGTGTCTGATCTCAGTGTTTCTGTGTTGAACATCTGGAGAGTGTAAAGCGTGTCTGATCTCAGTGTTTCTGTGTTGAACATCTGGAGAGTGTAAAGCGTGTCTGATCCCAGTGTTTCTGTGTTGAACATCTTTAGAGTGTAAAGTGTGTCTGATCTCAGTGTTTCTGTGTTGAACATCTGGAGAGTGTAAAGTGTTTCTGATCTCAGTGTTTCTGTGTTGAACATCTGGAGAGTGTAAAGCGTGTCTGATCTCAGTGTTTCTGTGTTGAACATCTGGAGAGTGTAAAGTGTGTCTGATCTCAGTGTTTCTGTGTTGAACATCTGGAGAGTGTAAAGTGTGTCTGATCTCAGTGTTTCTGTGTTGAACATCTGGAGAGTGTAAAGTGTGTCTGATCCCAGTGTTTCTGTGTTGAACATCTGGAGAGTGTAAAGTGTGTCTGATCTCAGTGTTTCTGTGTTGAACATCTGGAGAGTGTAAAGCGTGTCTGATCCCAGTGTTTCTGTGTTGAACATCTGGAGAGTGTAAAGCGTGTCTGATCTCAGTGTTTCTGTGTTGAACATCTGGAGAGTGTAAAGTGTGTCTGATCTCAGTGTTTCTGTGTTGAACATCTGGAGAGTGAAAAGCGTGTCTGATCTCAGTGTTTCTGTGTTGAACATCTGGAGAGTGTAAAGCGTGTCTGATCTCAGTGTTTCTGTGTTGAACATCTGGAGAGTGAAAAGCGTGTCTGATCCCAGTGTTTCTGTGTTGAACATCTGGAGAGTGTAAAGTGTGTCTGATCTCAGTGTTTCTGTGTTGAACATCTGGAGAGTGTAAAGCGTGTCTGATCTCAGTGTTTCTGTGTTGAACATCTGGAGAGTGTAAAGCGTGTCTGATCTCAGTGTTTCTGTGTTGAACATCTGGAGAGTGTAAAGCGTGTCTGATCTCAGTGTTTCTGTGTTGAACATCTGGAGAGTGTAAAGCGTGTCTGATCCCAGTGTTTCTGTGTTGAACATCTGGAGAGTGTAAAGTGTGTCTGATCTCAGTGTTTCTGTGTTGAACATCTGGAGAGTGTAAAGCGTGTCTGATCTCAGTGTTTCTGTGTTGAACATCTGGAGAGTGTAAAGCGTGTCTGATCTCAGTGTTTCTGTGTTGAACATCTGGAGAGTGTAAAGCGTGTCTGATCCCAGTGTTTCTGTGTTGAACATCTGGAGAGTGTAAAGTGTTTCTGATCTCAGTGTTTCTGTGTTGAACATCTGGAGAGTGTAAAGCGTGTCTGATCTCAGTGTTTCTGTGTTGAACATCTGGAGAGTGTAAAGTGTGTCTGATCTCAGTGTTTCTGTGTTGAACATCTGGAGAGTGTAAAGTGTGTCTGATCTCAGTGTTTCTGTGTTGAACAGCTGGAGAGTGTAAAGTGTGTCTGATCCCAGTGTTTCTGTGTTGAACATCTGGAGAGTGTAAAGTGTGTCTGATCTCAGTGTTTCTGTGTTGAACATCTGGAGAGTGTAAAGCGTGTCTGATCCCAGTGTTTCTGTGTTGAACATCTGGAGAGTGTAAAGCGTGTCTGATCTCAGTGTTTCTGTGTTGAACATCTGGAGAGTGTAAAGTGTGTCTGATCTCAGTGTTTCTGTGTTGAACATCTGGAGAGAGTGTAAAGCGTGTCTGATCCCAGTGTTTCTGTGTTGAACATCTGGAGAGTGTAAAGCGTGTCTGATCTCAGTGTTTCTGTGTTGAACATCTGGAGAGTGTAAAGTGTGTCTGATCCCAGTGTTTCTGTGTTGAACATCTGTAGAGTGTAAAGTGTGTGTGATCTCAGTGTTTCTGTGTTGAACATCTGGAGAGTGTAAAGTGTGTCTGATCCCAGTGTTTCTGTGTTGAACATCTGGAGAGTGTATTAAGTGTGTCTGATCTCAGTGTTTCTGTGTTGAACATCTGGAGAGTGTAAAGTGTGTCTGATCTCAGTGTTTCTGTGTTGAACATCTGGAGAGTGTAAAGTGTGTGTGATCTCAGTGTTTCTGTGTTGAACATCTGGAGAGTGTAAAGTGTTTCTGATCTCAGTGTTTCTGTGTTGAACATCTGGAGAGTGAAAAGCGTGTCTGATCTCAGTGTTTCTGTGTTGAACATCTGGAGAGTGTAAAGCGTGTCTGATCTCAGTGTTTCTGTGTTGAACATCTGGAGAGTGTAAAGCGTGTCTGATCTCAGTGTTTCTGTGTTGAACATCTGGAGTGTATAAAGTGTGTCTGATCTCAGTGTTTCTGTGTTGAACATCTGGAGAGTGTAAAGTGTTTCTGATCTCAGTGTTTCTGTGTTGAACATCTGGAGAGTGAAAAGCGTGTCTGATCTCAGTGTTTCTGTGTTGAACATCTGGAGAGTGTAAAGCGTGTCTGATCCCAGTGTTTCTGTGTTGAACATCTGGAGAGTGTAAAGCGTGTCTGATCTCAGTGTTTCTGTGTTGAACATCTGGAGAGTGTAAAGTGTGTCTGATCTCAGTGTTTCTGTGTTGAACATCTGGAGAGTGTAAAGTGTGTCTGATCTCAGTGTTTCTGTGTTGAACATCTGGAGAGTGTAAAGCGTGTCTGATCTCAGTGTTTCTGTGTTGAACATCTGGAGAGTGTAAAGCGTGTCTGATCCCAGTGTTTCTGTGTTGAACATCTTTAGAGTGTAAAGTGTGTCTGATCTCAGTGTTTCTGTGTTGAACATCTGGAGAGTGTAAAGTGTTTCTGATCTCAGTGTTTCTGTGTTGAACATCTGGAGAGTGTAAAGCGTGTCTGATCTCAGTGTTTCTGTGTTGAACATCTGGAGAGTGTAAAGTGTGTCTGATCTCAGTGTTTCTGTGTTGAACATCTGGAGAGTGTAAAGTGTGTCTGATCTCAGTGTTTCTGTGTTGAACATCTGGAGAGTGTAAAGTGTGTCTGATCCCAGTGTTTCTGTGTTGAACATCTGGAGAGTGTAAAGTGTGTCTGATCTCAGTGTTTCTGTGTTGAACATCTGGAGAGTGTAAAGCGTGTCTGATCCCAGTGTTTCTGTGTTGAACATCTGGAGAGTGTAAAGCGTGTCTGATCTCAGTGTTTCTGTGTTGAACATCTGGAGAGTGTAAAGTGTGTCTGATCTCAGTGTTTCTGTGTTGAACATCTGGAGAGTGAAAAGCGTGTCTGATCTCAGTGTTTCTGTGTTGAACATCTGGAGAGTGTAAAGCGTGTCTGATCTCAGTGTTTCTGTGTTGAACATCTGGAGAGTGAAAAGCGTGTCTGATCCCAGTGTTTCTGTGTTGAACATCTGGAGAGTGTAAAGCGTGTCTGATCTCAGTGTTTCTGTGTTGAACATCTGGAGAGTGTAAAGTGTGTCTGATCTCAGTGTTTCTGTGTTGAACATCTGGAGAGTGTAAAGTGTGTCTGATCTCAGTGTTTCTGTGTTGAACATCTGGAGAGTGTAAAGCGTGTCTGATCTCAGTGTTTCTGTGTTGAACATCTGGAGAGTGTAAAGCGTGTCTGATCCCAGTGTTTCTGTGTTGAACATCTTTAGAGTGTAAAGTGTGTCTGATCTCAGTGTTTCTGTGTTGAACATCTGGAGAGTGTAAAGTGTTTCTGATCTCAGTGTTTCTGTGTTGAACATCTGGAGAGTGTAAAGCGTGTCTGATCTCAGTGTTTCTGTGTTGAACATCTGGAGAGTGTAAAGCGTGTCTGATCTCAGTGTTTCTGTGTTGAACATCTGGAGAGTGTAAAGTGTGTCTGATCTCAGTGTTTCTGTGTTGAACATCTGGAGAGTGTAAAGTGTGTCTGATCCCAGTGTTTCTGTGTTGAACATCTGGAGAGTGTAAAGTGTGTCTGATCTCAGTGTTTCTGTGTTGAACATCTGGAGAGTGTAAAGCGTGTCTGATCCCAGTGTTTCTGTGTTGAACATCTGGAGAGTGTAAAGCGTGTCTGATCTCAGTGTTTCTGTGTTGAACATCTGGAGAGTGTAAAGTGTGTCTGATCTCAGTGTTTCTGTGTTGAACATCTGGAGAGTGAAAAGCGTGTCTGATCTCAGTGTTTCTGTGTTGAACATCTGGAGAGTGTAAAGCGTGTCTGATCTCAGTGTTTCTGTGTTGAACATCTGGAGAGTGAAAAGCGTGTCTGATCCCAGTGTTTCTGTGTTGAACATCTGGAGAGTGTAAAGTGTGTCTGATCTCAGTGTTTCTGTGTTGAACATCTGGAGAGTGTAAAGCGTGTCTGATCTCAGTGTTTCTGTGTTGAACATCTGGAGAGTGTAAAGCGTGTCTGATCTCAGTGTTTCTGTGTTGAACATCTGGAGAGTGTAAAGCGTGTCTGATCTCAGTGTTTCTGTGTTGAACATCTGGAGAGTGTAAAGCGTGTCTGATCCCAGTGTTTCTGTGTTGAACATCTGGAGAGTGTAAAGTGTGTCTGATCTCAGTGTTTCTGTGTTGAACATCTGGAGAGTGTAAAGTGTTTCTGATCTCAGTGTTTCTGTGTTGAACATCTGGAGAGTGTAAAGCGTGTCTGATCTCAGTGTTTCTGTGTTGAACATCTGGAGAGTGTAAAGTGTGTCTGATCTCAGTGTTTCTGTGTTGAACATCTGGAGAGTGTAAAGTGTGTCTGATCTCAGTGTTTCTGTGTTGAACATCTGGAGAGTGTAAAGTGTGTCTGATCCCAGTGTTTCTGTGTTGAACATCTGGAGAGTGTAAAGTGTGTCTGATCTCAGTGTTTCTGTGTTGAACATCTGGAGAGTGTAAAGCGTGTCTGATCCCAGTGTTTCTGTGTTGAACATCTGGAGAGTGTAAAGCGTGTCTGATCTCAGTGTTTCTGTGTTGAACATCTGGAGAGTGTAAAGTGTGTCTGATCTCAGTGTTTCTGTGTTGAACATCTGGAGAGAGTGTAAAGCGTGTCTGATCCCAGTGTTTCTGTGTTGAACATCTGGAGAGTGTAAAGCGTGTCTGATCTCAGTGTTTCTGTGTTGAACATCTGGAGAGTGTAAAGTGTGTCTGATCCCAGTGTTTCTGTGTTGAACATCTGTAGAGTGTAAAGTGTGTGTGATCTCAGTGTTTCTGTGTTGAACATCTGGAGAGTGTAAAGTGTGTCTGATCCCAGTGTTTCTGTGTTGAACATCTGGAGAGTGTATTAAGTGTGTCTGATCTCAGTGTTTCTGTGTTGAACATCTGGAGAGTGTAAAGTGTGTCTGATCTCAGTGTTTCTGTGTTGAACATCTGGAGAGTGTAAAGTGTGTGTGATCTCAGTGTTTCTGTGTTGAACATCTGGAGAGTGTAAAGTGTTTCTGATCTCAGTGTTTCTGTGTTGAACATCTGGAGAGTGAAAAGCGTGTCTGATCTCAGTGTTTCTGTGTTGAACATCTGGAGAGTGTAAAGCGTGTCTGATCTCACTGTTTCTGTGTTGAACATCTGGAGAGTGTAAAGCGTGTCTGATCTCAGTGTTTCTGTGTTGAACATCTGGAGTGTATAAAGTGTGTCTGATCTCAGTGTTTCTGTGTTGAACATCTGGAGAGTGTAAAGTGTTTCTGATCTCAGTGTTTCTGTGTTGAACATCTGGAGAGTGAAAAGCGTGTCTGATCTCAGTGTTTCTGTGTTGAACATCTGGAGAGTGTAAAGCGTGTCTGATCCCAGTGTTTCTGTGTTGAACATCTGGAGAGTGTAAAGCGTGTCTGATCTCAGTGTTTCTGTGTTGAACATCTGGAGAGTGTAAAGTGTGTCTGATCTCAGTGTTTCTGTGTTGAACATCTGGAGAGTGTAAAGTGTGTCTGATCTCAGTGTTTCTGTGTTGAACATCTGGAGAGTGTAAAGCGTGTCTGATCTCAGTGTTTCTGTGTTGAACATCTGGAGAGTGTAAAGCGTGTCTGATCCCAGTGTTTCTGTGTTGAACATCTTTAGAGTGTAAAGTGTGTCTGATCTCAGTGTTTCTGTGTTGAACATCTGGAGAGTGTAAAGTGTTTCTGATCTCAGTGTTTCTGTGTTGAACATCTGGAGAGTGTAAAGCGTGTCTGATCTCAGTGTTTCTGTGTTGAACATCTGGAGAGTGTAAAGTGTGTCTGATCTCAGTGTTTCTGTGTTGAACATCTGGAGAGTGTAAAGTGTGTCTGATCTCAGTGTTTCTGTGTTGAACATCTGGAGAGTGTAAAGTGTGTCTGATCCCAGTGTTTCTGTGTTGAACATCTGGAGAGTGTAAAGTGTGTCTGATCTCAGTGTTTCTGTGTTGAACATCTGGAGAGTGTAAAGCGTGTCTGATCCCAGTGTTTCTGTGTTGAACATCTGGAGAGTGTAAAGCGTGTCTGATCTCAGTGTTTCTGTGTTGAACATCTGGAGAGTGTAAAGTGTGTCTGATCTCAGTGTTTCTGTGTTGAACATCTGGAGAGTGAAAAGCGTGTCTGATCTCAGTGTTTCTGTGTTGAACATCTGGAGAGTGTAAAGCGTGTCTGATCTCAGTGTTTCTGTGTTGAACATCTGGAGAGTGAAAAGCGTGTCTGATCCCAGTGTTTCTGTGTTGAACATCTGGAGAGTGTAAAGTGTGTCTGATCTCAGTGTTTCTGTGTTGAACATCTGGAGAGTGTAAAGCGTGTCTGATCTCAGTGTTTCTGTGTTGAACATCTGGAGAGTATAAAGCGTGTCTGATCTTAGTGTTTCTGTGTTGAACATCTGGAGAGTGTAAAGCGTGTCTGATCTCAGTGTTTCTGTGTTGAACATCTGGAGAGTGTAAAGCGTGTCTGATCCCAGTGTTTCTGTGTTGAACATCTGGAGAGTGTAAAGTGTGTCTGATCTCAGTGTTTCTGTGTTGAACATCTGGAGAGTGTAAAGCGTGTCTGATCCCAGTGTTTCTGTGTTGAACATCTGGAGAGTGTAAAGCGTGTCTGATCTCAGTGTTTCTGTGTTGAACATCTGGAGAGTGTAAAGTGTGTCTGATCTCAGTGTTTCTGTGTTGAACATCTGTAGAGTGTAAAGTGTGTGTGATCTCAGTGTTTCTGTGTTGAACATCTGGAGAGTGTAAAGTGTGTCTGATCCCAGTGTTTCTGTGTTGAACATCTGGAGAGTGTATTAAGTGTTTCTGATCTCAGTGTTTCTGTGTTGAACATCTGGAGAGTGTAAAGTGTGTCTGATCTCAGTGTTTCTGTGTTGAACATCTGGAGAGTGTAAAGCGTGTCTGATCTCAGTGTTTCTGTATTAAACATCTGGAGAGTGTAAAGCGTGTCTGATCTCAGTGTTTCTGTGTTGAACATCTGGAGAGTGTAAAGCATGTCTGATCTCAGTGTTTCTGTATTGAACATCTGGAGAGTGTAAAGCCTGTCTGATCTCAGTGTTTCTGTGTTGAACATCTGGAGAGTGTAAAGTGTGTCTGATCTCAGTGTTTTGTGTTGAACATCTGGAGAGTGAAAAGTGTGTCTGATCTCAGTGTTTCTGTGTTGAACATCTGGAGAGTGTAAAGTGTGTCTGATCCCAGTGTTTCTGTGTTGAACATCTGGAGAGTGTAAAGCGTGTCTGATCTCAGTGTTTCTGTGTTGAACATCTGGAGAGTGTAAAGTGTGTCTGATCCCAGTGTTTCTGTGTTGAACATCTGTAGAGTGTAAAGTGTGTGTGATCTCAGTGTTTCTGTGTTGAACATCTGGAGAGTGTAAAGTGTGTCTGATCCCAGTGTTTCTGTGTTGAACATCTGGAGAGTGTATTAAGTGTGTCTGATCTCAGTGTTTCTGTGTTGAACATCTGGAGAGTGTAAAGTGTGTCTGATCTCAGTGTTTCTGTGTTGAACATCTGGAGAGTGTAAAGCGTGTCTGATCTCAGTGTTTCTGTATTAAACATCTGGAGAGTGTAAAGCGTGTCTGATCTCAGTGTTTCTGTGTTGAACATCTGGAGAGTGTAAAGCATGTCTGATCTCAGTGTTTCTGTATTGAACATCTGGAGAGTGTAAAGCCTGTCTGATCTCAGTGTTTCTGTGTTGAACATCTGGAGAGTGTAAAGTGTGTCTGATCTCAGTGTTTTGTGTTGAACATCTGGAGAGTGAAAAGTGTGTCTGATCTCAGTGTTTCTGTGTTGAACATCTGGAGAGTGTAAAGTGTGTCTGATCCCAGTGTTTCTGTGTTGAACATCTGGAGAGTGTAAAGTGTGTCTGATCTCAGTGTTTCTGTATTAAACATCTGGAGAGTGTAAAGCGTGTCTGATCTCAGTGTTTCTGTGTTGAACATCTGGAGAGTGTAAAGCATGTCTGATCTCAGTGTTTCTGTATTGAACATCTGGAGAGTGTAAAGCCTGTCTGATCTCAGTGTTTCTGTGTTGAACATCTGGAGAGTGTAAAGTGTGTCTGATCTCAGTGTTTCTGTGTTGAACATCTGGAGAGTGTAAAGTGTGTCTGATCTCAGTGTTTCTGTGTTGAACATCTGGAGAGTGTAAAGTGTGTCTGATCTCAGTGTTTCTGTGTTGAACATCTGGAGAGTGTAAAGTGTGTCTGATCCCAGTGTTTCTGTGTTGAACATCTGGAGAGTGTAAAGTGTGTCTGATCTCAGTGTTTCTGTGTTGAACATCTGGAGAGTGTAAAGCGTGTCTGATCCCAGTGTTTCTGTGTTGAACATCTGGAGAGTGTAAAGCGTGTCTGATCTCAGTGTTTCTGTGTTGAACATCTGGAGAGTGTAAAGTGTGTCTGATCTCAGTGTTTCTGTGTTGAACATCTGGAGAGAGTGTAAAGCGTGTCTGATCCCAGTGTTTCTGTGTTGAACATCTGGAGAGTGTAAAGCGTGTCTGATCTCAGTGTTTCTGTGTTGAACATCTGGAGAGTGTAAAGTGTGTCTGATCCCAGTGTTTCTGTGTTGAACATCTGTAGAGTGTAAAGTGTGTGTGATCTCAGTGTTTCTGTGTTGAACATCTGGAGAGTGTAAAGTGTGTCTGATCCCAGTGTTTCTGTGTTGAACATCTGGAGAGTGTATTAAGTGTGTCTGATCTCAGTGTTTCTGTGTTGAACATCTGGAGAGTGTAAAGTGTGTCTGATCTCAGTGTTTCTGTGTTGAACATCTGGAGAGTGTAAAGCGTGTCTGATCTCAGTGTTTCTGTATTAAACATCTGGAGAGTGTAAAGCGTGTCTGATCTCAGTGTTTCTGTGTTGAACATCTGGAGAGTGTAAAGCATGTCTGATCTCAGTGTTTCTGTATTGAACATCTGGAGAGTGTAAAGCCTGTCTGATCTCAGTGTTTCTGTGTTGAACATCTGGAGAGTGTAAAGTGTGTCTGATCTCAGTGTTTTGTGTTGAACATCTGGAGAGTGAAAAGTGTGTCTGATCTCAGTGTTTCTGTGTTGAACATCTGGAGAGTGTAAAGTGTGTCTGATCCCAGTGTTTCTGTGTTGAACATCTGGAGAGTGTAAAGCGTGTCTGATCTCAGTGTTTCTGTGTTGAACATCTGGAGAGTGTAAAGTGTGTCTGATCCCAGTGTTTCTGTGTTGAACATCTGTAGAGTGTAAAGTGTGTGTGATCTCAGTGTTTCTGTGTTGAACATCTGGAGAGTGTAAAGTGTGTCTGATCCCAGTGTTTCTGTGTTGAACATCTGGAGAGTGTATTAAGTGTGTCTGATCTCAGTGTTTCTGTGTTGAACATCTGGAGAGTGTAAAGTGTGTCTGATCTCAGTGTTTCTGTGTTGAACATCTGGAGAGTGTAAAGCGTGTCTGATCTCAGTGTTTCTGTATTAAACATCTGGAGAGTGTAAAGCGTGTCTGATCTCAGTGTTTCTGTGTTGAACATCTGGAGAGTGTAAAGCATGTCTGATCTCAGTGTTTCTGTATTGAACATCTGGAGAGTGTAAAGCCTGTCTGATCTCAGTGTTTCTGTGTTGAACATCTGGAGAGTGTAAAGTGTGTCTGATCTCAGTGTTTTGTGTTGAACATCTGGAGAGTGAAAAGTGTGTCTGATCTCAGTGTTTCTGTGTTGAACATCTGGAGAGTGTAAAGTGTGTCTGATCCCAGTGTTTCTGTGTTGAACATCTGGAGAGTGTAAAGTGTGTCTGATCTCAGTGTTTCTGTATTAAACATCTGGAGAGTGTAAAGCGTGTCTGATCTCAGTGTTTCTGTGTTGAACATCTGGAGAGTGTAAAGCATGTCTGATCTCAGTGTTTCTGTATTGAACATCTGGAGAGTGTAAAGCCTGTCTGATCTCAGTGTTTCTGTGTTGAACATCTGGAGAGTGTAAAGTGTGTCTGATCTCAGTGTTTCTGTGTTGAACATCTGGAGAGTGTAAAGTGTGTCTGATCTCAGTGTTTCTGTATTAAACATCTGGAGAGTGTAAAGCGTGTCTGATCTCAGTGTTTCTGTATTGAACATCTGGAGAGTGTAAAGTGTGTCTGATCTCAGTGTTTCTGTGTTGAACATCTGGAGAGTGTAAAGTGTGTCTGATCTCAGTGTTTCTGTATTAAACATCTGGAGAGTGTAAAGCGTGTCTGATCTCAGTGTTTCTGTGTTGAACATCTGGAGAGTGTAAAGTGTGTCTGATCTCAGTGTTTCTGTATTAAACATCTGGAGAGTGTAAAGCGTGTCTGATCTCAGTGTTTCTGTGTTGAACATCTGGAGAGTGTAAAGTGTGTCTGATCTCAGTGTTTCTGTATTGAACATCTGGAGAGTGTAAAGTGTGTCTGATCTCAGTGTTTTGTGTTGAACATCTGGAGAGTGTAAAGTGTGTCTGATCTCAGTGTTTCTGTATTGAACATCTGGAGTGTATAAAGTGTGTCTGATCTCAGTGTTTCTGTGTTGAACATCTGGAGAGTGTAAAGTGTGTCTGATCTCAGTGTTTCTGTGTTGAACATCTGGAGAGTGTAAAGTGTGTCTGATCTCAGTGTTTCTGTATTGAACATCTGGAGAGTGTATAAAGTGTGTCTGATCTCAGTGTTTCTGTGTTTAACATCTGGAGAGTGTATAAAGCATGTCTGATCTCAGTGTTTTTGTGTTGAACATCTGGAGAGTGTAAAGCATGTCTGATCTCAGTGTTTCTGTGTTGAACATCTGGAGAGTGTAAAGTGTGTCTGGTCTCAGTGTTTTTGTGTTGAACATCTGGAGAGTGTAAAGCGTGTCTGATCTCAGTGTTTCTGTGTTGAACATCTGGAGAGTGTAAAGTGTGTCTGATCCCAGTGTTTCTGTGTTGAACATCTGTAGAGTGTAAAGTGTGTGTGATCTCAGTGTTTCTGTGTTGAACATCTGGAGAGTGTAAAGTGTGTCTGATCTCAGTGTTTCTGTGTTGAACATCTGGAGAGTGTGTAAAGCGTGTCTGATCTCAGTGTTTCTGTGTTGAACATCTGGAGAGTATAAAGTGTGTCTGATCTCAGTGTTTCTGTGTTGAACATCTGGAGAGTGTATAAAGTGTGTCTGATCTCAGTGTTTCTGTGTTGAACATCTGGAGAGTGTATTAAGTGTGTCTGATCTCAGTGTTTCTGTGTTGAACATCTGGAGAGTGTAAAGTGTGTCTGATCTCAGTGTTTCTGTGTTGAACATCTGGAGAGTGTAAAGCGTGTCTGATCTCAGTGTTTCTGTGTTTAACATCTGGAGAGTATAAAGTGTGTCTGATCTCAGTGTTTCTGTGTTGAACATCTGGAGAGTGTGTAAAGCGTGTCTGATCTCCATGTTTCTGTGTTCCAGGTGGCTGGAGAGCAGAAGTATCACCCAGAATGCTTCACCTGTCTAAACTGCCGAGCGTTCATCGGTGATGGAGACACGTATGCGCTGGTGGAGCGTTCCAAACTTTACTGGTGAGTGACACCCAGGGCTCGACTTTCTTTCTCACGAGTCACTGTGACTTATAGGTGTGTAACGATACCCTCATGTCATGATTTGATGCACATCACAACACTGAACTCACAATAGAATATTATTGCAATACTTCAAGACATATGATAAAAGGTTAAATAATACAGTTTTGATTAAAATGCTAAATTTGATATTGCATTGTGTGTGTAAATGAATAGGCTTAGACTTGGTGCTGGAAACCCAAAGCACATCACAAGACACCAGGATTATAATATTAATGATTCTGAAGCTGAAAATACAGAATCATTTTCGATTAATATGCTTCACTGACTAGATATATTTTAAATAATATAGGTCACTTTTTATGGAAGCCTATGGGTAGCAATATTCAATTTACATTTGCCATTTCATACACTGGATTTAATATGTGAATTGAATACATATTTTTTATTACAGAAATTCTTTGATATGTTTAACATGTTCATGCAAAAACTGCATTTACACTCACAGTTAAGACACTTGCGATTGCATTTTCATTAAATGTCATTTTGCATATTACATTTAAAACTGAATATTGCTACCCATATTCTTCCATACTTTTTACTAATTGACATTATCAGTAAAACTCTTAAATTGTTTCTTACTCAGTCATTTTTATTTTGGGTGAACTACACACAATACATCATGTCACTATCCACGATACATATTGTTGCAGTTTTGGATTGCGATATATTGTTACACCCGTAGTGGCTTAGGCACTCAGCCTTTAAACTAGCCACAAGATTGACATCGATGCCATATGGAAGAAATATATAAAATGATATTTTATAATTTGGTGTCTGCTGTCTCTTTAAGGCCTGATGCACATGCGATCTCTCTCTCAATTGTTTACTTTCGCTTAAAACATATCTTTTTACGTGAATACTCACCTAGACTGGCATTTTCACATTACTGTAATTATGTAAATAATGCACAATCCTACGTCGAAATTCAAGTCCTGTAAATGAAAAGAGTGAGTGAGGAGATCAGTTTCAGACGTTTCAGGATCAATATGTTGCAAAAAAAAAGAAGATATTTTTGGACAACACTACATTGGGCTCAGTTTATTATTTCAGATGCCTTTTCAAAAGAGTACATATGAAAACTGTTTATATCAATATCAAAGTCAACCTGCTGTAAAGTGTCTAGTTGGAGTGACTGCTGAAATACACACGCATTTGGTGGACTGAAGCCGTGGTGACACATACGAACCAAAACCAAAAAAGCCAACGGACACATGTGACATTCTGCTGACCGCTGGAAGATTTACTTTGACAATCTACTGGCTATAAGCAACTTACTCTAACACTAAACGAGAGTTAGTGCGCACACACTTACTTACAGTCAAAAGAGTGTGTGAAAGGGACCATCACAATAAAGCGAGACCAGATATAGCTGTTGTTATATAGCATGAGCTGTTGTTATGGGTTATTAATATTATTGTCTTGTTGTGTGGGTGTGATGTAGCCGTGCAGAAGATGCGTTTCATCTTCATACAGTAACTGCATCTTATGAGCTGTGAAAGTATCTGCTTTATTCATGTGAAAAACACTGTGAAAAGGCTCACATGGCCTGTAAAACACGGCTTATTAATAATTAATTAAATAATAATTTATTGTTTACTAACAGGAACTATTTCAGTGACTGTCACAATATTTAGAAATCTACAGTTTGATGATTTGAATCAACTAGTAACCCGTCCTCACCGATCGCAGAACAACAGATCAATAAATCAATACTAGACCCCGTAAATGTAGTGTGATTTAACCTAACAATAGGAGAAATGCCCCTCTTTGATGACTGATGACCCCTTAATACCTTTCTCTTCATAATTCATAAAAGTGAAAAAATCTACAGTTTCATGACAGCCTGGATGTTTGAACGACTCGTTCTTAAGCAGTACGTGAAGATGTTTTTGATGATATGACATGTGCTTTAAACTGCAGCTAGACTTGTGTTGTGTCTCCCTCTAGTGGCCAGTGTTATTACCGCACCGTGGTGACTCCGGTCACCCTGCCCGACTCGCCCTGCTCCAGGATCCCCCACACGGTCACGCTCGTGTCCATCCCCGCCTCCACCGATGGGAAGCGCGGGCTCTCCGTGTCCATCGATCAGGGCTCCAGTCCCAACGGATACAGCCCCGAACACAAGCCCACCATCAGAGTCTCGCAGTGAGTGTTTGTCCCCGCCAAATATCATCCGTTTAATACTTTGATTTACAATTTGGAATTAAAATGCAAATGAGTGAGAAAGGAAAAGTAAGGTATAATAGCTTGAGTATCCATGAACACTGCGCTGAAATCTTCAAACGTCTCGGTCCTGGTCATGTGACTCGTGTCATGGTTTCGTGTGTGTTCAGGGTGGACCCAGAGTGCATCAGTCCAGATGTCAAGAACTCTATTCATGTCGGCGATCGGATCCTGGAGATCAACGGGACGCCGATTCAGAACGTTCCTCTGGACGAGGTGAGTAAAACCTGTTTATAACACTATTATTATAGTTTAATTAGCTCATATGTAAGAGTTAGATCATGATTCTCACTGTAGATCGTGACGAAAAACAAAAGAGCCGACCTTTATTAGACATTGATTGATTTTTAAAGGAGTAGTTCGCTTTAATGGGAACCAAACGGTTCGAGGTCCAAAAGACAGTTTCAGTGCAAACTGTTCAAAGGGCTTTAAACGACTCCAGACGATGAATAAGGGTCTTATCAAGCGAAACGATTGCTCGTTTTAAAAGTGTAAGTTTTATAAGCTCAAACGCTCGCCTTGCTCTGTTCTGTGATGCGCGTTTGTGACTCTCCTGTTCGAACTCGTTCAGCAAAATGAACGAGTCATTTGGTTGATTCAACGAACAAAACGAACGAATTGACTCAGAAAAAGATTCGTTCATTTTGCTGAACGAGTTCGAACAGGAGTCACGTACGTGCATGAGTGTCTAATATCGGTTGGTTTAAAGAACTTAATGACTTGATCTAAAGTGTGAACTGTTTACTGCTAATAGTAATGATCAATGCCTTTACTACGAGCTGATTAAACCACAACTGTGACGATGAATGAAGAACTCACTATTTCTACACAGTCTATTATTACATTACAATGTATGAGCCATAAATGATTTGTAAGTCCCGATTGTGTGTGTGTGTGTGTGTGTGTCAGATTGATCTGCTGATCCAGGAGACCAGTCGTCTGCTGCAGTTGACCATTGAGCACGACCCCCATGATCACGGCTCCTCAGAGGACCAGGTGGACGGCCCCACACCCCTGTCTGAGGGCCCCAGTCCCATCATGCCCATCACACGCCCGCCCAGCCAGGACATCAACAACCTGCGCTCGCGCATCATCACGTCAGTACACACACACACACACACACAACAATCACTTTGCATTGCAAAGTGGGTCTCGCTTTATTGTGACGGCCCCTTTCACACACACTCTGTAAGTATCGCTGCCCTGCATGTGCTCTAACTCTCTCTAGACTGGAGTTCGGGACTGAACAAGTTGACTAATTTGCTTATAGTCAGTAGAGTGTCTGTTGGGGAGCGTCACAATAAAGAGTTGGCAGATATTAAAGGGATAGTTCACTTTGAAATTAATGTTTGGTATGTTTTATCTTACCTCAAGGGCATCCAAGATGTAGGTGTCTTTGTTTCCACAGTATTTTCAATTTTGACATTTTTCAGTCAAACCGTTGGAGGCTAACGCCGCCTTCACACTGGCAGTTGAAATCAGCTCCGATGCGGCTGCGAAACGACCGGAAGTCATTCATTTCCTATGGAGATTCGCAGACCGCATGCGAATGGGTCCGAAACGGGTCCGACCGAGTGCGGTGCGAAGAAAATCGTGTCCGTTGGTCATCCGGATGCGTTCAAAAATTTGAACTCGTGCGAAAAGCTACGGACGGTTCCTATCCGACAATTCCAGCGGAAGTTGAGCGTTGCTACGGTACTGATAAACAAACCTGAATTATTAACTTTTAATAACACAAATAATGATTTTATAACGATAAGTTGTGATGTCATTTTTTATTTTCATGACTTTCTAACGTTTATAAGGGCAGTTAATACAATACAATTGAAGGTAGACATTGAACTATTGACCACTATATCACATATTTTAGCCGACCTGACATGTCAACGTATCATCAGAGAGATCATACAGAACTGACAGAATCAACCTTTAATCTCTCCGCCATTTTTGTTCTACCCGCGTCCGACGCTTTTCACTGTGTAGTACGACGTCCGTTGCGTATTACGGAGCTGATTTCGACTGCCAGTGTGAAGGCGGCGTAAGGGGGTCCACCAAAAAGCATGCACAGAGAAGTCCAAATTAAACATGATTTAATGAGTGTAAGTACACATTGATGGCCTAAGACACGAAACGAGCGGTTTGTGTGAGAAAACCAACAGTATTTATATCGTTTTACCTCTTGTAATCACAGCCATGAAAAAATTATCTGACGGCACGGGCGCTTCGGTCTAGAAGTGATCGCATGCGCGCCGACGTCACTCTTTGTTTATACAGAGATTTGGGAAGTTTTACCTTTCACTAAACATATTTAGATATACGGGAAACCGCAATGGAAGACGATTTCGGTAAATCTAAATATGTTTAGTAAAAGGTAAAACTTCCGAAATCTCCGCGTAAATATTGAGTGACGTCACACGCAAGCGATCACTTCCAGCGTAACATTGAACTGATTCAGTTCGGTTCAGTTGGATATTGTACAACTGATTCAGATCACTGTGATTACACGAGGTAAAACGATATAAATACTGTTGGTTTTCTTACTCAAACCGCTCGTTTCATGTCTTAGGCCATCAGTGTGTACTTACATTCACGAGTCATTCAATCATGTTTAATTTGGACTTCTCTGTGCTGCTCTTTGGTGGACCCCCTTAGCCTCCAGTGTATTACTGATAGACAACACCGGTTTGACTGAAAAATATCAAAATTGAAAATACTGTGGAAACAAAGACACCTACATCTTGGATGCCCTTGAGGTAAGATAAAACATATCAAAAATTAATTTCAAAGTGAACCATCCCTTTAAAACAGTGGTTCTCAAACTTTTTCAGGAGGAGGCCCCCTTGTGTAGGGTGAATCCTTTTGTGGCCCCCCAAAAGAAAACTCATAACGAAAACATCCTCAAACGTACAATTTTAATTACAAATTTTAGATTGTACCAAAAACAAATGAATTTGTACAATGCTGGAACAACAGTTCTGTTTTTAGCTTTATGTCTTTGAATATACAAAATTAGTTAAATTGTAAATTTCATTAAATATAACATTTTTTTTTATAAAAAATGGTTTTGACAGTTAACAGTAATATTTGTGATGTTCATAGTAAAAGATAAACACTGAAAAATTAATTTGCTGATTGTAAAAAAGTGCATTAAACTTCTTACATTAAGGTAGTAAATGACAGTGGCTCAAGTTTGGTTTGCAAATTTGAACAGCAATCTGTTTTTTCAGCAAGAAACAAAAAAAAAATTCTACTCTACTTAAAGAAATACTTTTTCAAATATAGAAGACATACAATTTTATACAAGTTTTACAATATAAAAGAAATCATGCAATGCAGATTTCACATAGGACAATCCAAACTTACATACAGGTAAAATCATTTTTTTAAATAATTTCATATTCTAGAATTTCTTTGCGGCCCCCCTAGCGCCATCTAGTGGCCCCCCAGGGGGCCACGGCCCCCAGTTTGAGAACCGCTGCTTTAAAACAGTCTGCTAATACTCTAATGAGAGTTAGTGCACATGTAGGGGCATTGTTACTTACCCTCAACAGAGTGTGTGAAAGGGGCCATCACACTAAAGTGCCTCCTTGTCATTTACGACTTATAACAACAACAAAACACAGTGTCTAAGAGCTGATATGTGCCACGGTGGACAGCAAACCAGCTAAACAGACAGAAATGAGCTGTACAAATACAGAGTTTAAGGAGACAGTAGTGGACACCGGCTTGACTGATGGGTGAACTGGGCAGTAAACACTGGAGAAGTCCTGTGTATATTATATTCCTGTCTCCGGTGAGGTCCGCTCCAGTGTTTCCGGTGTTTTAGTGTGTCAAACTGGTTTGTGTTTGTTTAGCTTGTGTGCTGTACACCGTCACAGTGTTCTGCTGTGTGTTGCCTCACACACTGCCGGTGTGGGCGTGGCCTGCATGGGCTCTGTCGCTATAGTAACGGCCTGCGCCTGTGTGTGATGCTGGTGTGTGTGTGTGTGCAGGCGCAGCTACAGCATTGATAAATCCCCGAGCTCCAGCAGCTCCCCGTCTCCTCTGTCCCTGCGGAAGGACATCGGCCGCTCCGAGTCGCTGCGCGCCGTCACCAACCGCACACACCGCATATTCAGGGCCTCCGACCTCATCCACGGAGAGGTGCTGGGCAAGGGCTGCTTCGGCCAGGCCATCAAGGTCAGAACACACACACACACTCACACGTGTTGTCCTCGACGTTATGGTTTTTCTACGGTACTAACTGTATATTCTCTAACCCTGCCCCTCACACACTACTTCCTGTTTTACACAAAGCATCACCTGATCTGATTTATGGGCTGTTGTGGGACATGTTCACCAGATCCGCTGATGTCATAGAGCAATAACACACTGGTTTACTCTGGGAGTCTGCTCTCGCCCCGTCAGGTGACTCACAGAGAGACGGGCGAGGTGATGGTGATGAAGGAACTCATTCGCTTCGACGAGGAGACGCAGATGACCTTCCTCAAAGAGGTGAGCTTCCTCACTCTCAGGACAGATGGAGTGTGTGTGTTTTTCCCAGCAGGCTCCGGGGTTAAACGCTGATCGTCTCTGACGTCATCTAGCACTCGTTTGACTGAGATTCGTTTATGATCAGCTCCCATAATTCTCTGTTTTAATGACTTTGCTGTACACTTGTGTTTAAAACGAAGGAAACGCGTGTGTTCTCGGTTTATCCGAGGAGAAAACAGCACACACAGCCATCGCCACGGCCCTCACACACTCATAAAAACCGGAATAACATCCGCACCGTCAGCTGTGTGTGACTGGAATGAGTTTATTGTGTACTGGTACTCTTGTTGATTGTAAACATGTGTGTGTGTGTGTGTGTAGGTGAAGGTGATGAGGTGTTTGGACCATCCCAACGTGCTGAAGTTCATCGGCGTCCTTTATAAAGACAAACGGCTCAACTTCATCGCGGAGTACATCAAAGGAGGAACACTGAGAGACATCATCAAGAACATGGTGTGTGTGTGTGTGTGTGTGTGTCAGTCTCTAGTACTGCACATTAATGGCAAGCGATTGCTTCTGATCTACTGCATTATGGGAGTGTTTGCCGTTCTAGAAAGTAGGGCTGGGTAATAAATATCGATTTCTCGATATTAATCGATTCTCATTTTTAACGAACCGATATCGATTCTTAAATCTCAAGAATCGATTAGTCATCCTGTTTCATTTGAATGAATGAGAGATTGTATCGCGGCTGCGCGCATCCAACAAATCGCAATAATCTTTGTCCTTTGATACTATTGATATGAAACAAAGTCTCAATTTTCAAATTACGTCCATTTTCTTTAGAAATTCAAAAACATAAATAACGTTTTGGCGTGAGATCGCTCTGGCTCAGCTCAAGAGAAGCAGCAGCGCTGATCTCTCTTCCGGGTTAATAATACCAGTCACAGCGCCAAATAAACATGAATGAGCATCTGAAAGTGTGTTAAAAGATAAGAGTACAACTTATCCAAATCCGGATCATGTCACATTGATTCGCTCAATCTGCGTTTCAACCGTGGAAAGACGTCAATTAAACAGCTTGTAATCAATGTCATGTATCGTCATATTTACCTCAGAAAACACACATAAACTTGTTAGTCCACACTCGTTGGTGTTCTTCAAAATTTATGCATATTTGAATAAATCTGGCAAGTTTTTATGACAGCCACCATTTAAATGTTTATATTTCATATAATCTTCTTATTATAAAAATAAATAAAAGTGTAATTTAAGTGTTTGTATAGCTACACAACAGTTAATTATTACCTTCATATTAGGCTAATGAAGCCTAGTAGGCTACAACTAGACTATATTTATAGACCATAGTTTACAGCATTTAAGAGATTTGATTCCCTTGAGAAAAATTGCCATTTATTGTAACTGATATCCAAAATAATCGATATTGAATCGAATCGTAATCGAAATCGAATCGAATTGCAAGCTTGTGAATCGAAATCGAATCGAATTGTGAAATTTGTCTCAATACCCAGCCCTACTAGAAAGCGCAGCTGTGTCGTGTAGACTCCTGAGACAGACTCTGACTATGTGTGTGTATAACACTATAAAGGCGGGCGTACACGGTACGAATTCTGACGGTCGGAAGACCGTATGTCCAGGCGCACTTTACGAGTGAGTTTATCCGAAAATCGTACGGAGGCAGTGATACACGACACGATTTTACGACCCGCTGAACTTCGAAGAAATCGCACGAAGTTCCACGCTAAAAACTCTCATAACAGCACATAAAATATTGATACAAGCCGTGATTATTTTGCCGCGTTTTCAGCACCGGAAAACGGACGTCCGGTCACCCTTTGTGTGTGAATGAGTTAAAAAAACGTAGTTATGGTAGGCTACACATTCAAAAAGAAAATTTCAAGCTCTCTGAATGATTAATTAGCCGTTTAAACCACCTCATGACATGTGAGTGTTTGCAATTGATTTTGCTGCGAGGAGCTATCGCCGTGAACGGGGCTTGAGTGAGCTTGAGCGAGTTGTGAATGAGGGCGCGGGTGCCAGATCCACATAATGGAAAGGGGCCACTATCTGGACTTGTTTTTTGGATTAATGTCACACTTTAGGAAGTTATTAAAGTGGTTCGTAATATATTAATCTTATTTCCAAAACACAAGCTTTGAACTTATTTCGGATTTTTATATAATTTCTTTGTTTTCGTAGCAATATCTGGCAACATTGTTATGTCGGCATTAATATAAAAAAGCTTAGGCTGTAGACAAACTGTAATTGCTTTTAGGAAGATACAAATGTAATGATCGTGTTAGAATCTGTAAGAAATGTATAACACTATCAAAAACAATAGCATAATAGCCTACAGATGTTTCAGAATGAAATATGCCAAATACTGGCCAGTAGGAACACGGCAGATGCGGTTTAGTTAACCTTTCACAAAGTCATCATAAAAACATGAATTGAAGCAGTGTTTGTAGTAGTCCACACCATTTTCGTCTTTCTTAGGTGGATTTCCTCAGCTCCTGATTGGTCAAATTCAGATAGATCGACAAATCGGCTCATTCAACCGCACACACCTCGCGAATGCAAGCCGACAGCTCCCGAACTTTTTAGACGTGCTTAAAAATGATCTTCCTCGCACACGATACGAGCCGCGACATGCGAGCATAATCAGGATTTCTCCCGAGTGAAAAAAATCATCTGCGAGCTCGTAAAACAGCAAAAAATCGCACCGTGTGCGCCCGCCTTAACAGTTACTGGACATTTACTGGACAATGTAGAAGAAATGTTTAATTTGGACAAAGATTGCTCAACAGTTAACAGTGTTAATCCAGGAGAAATACAGGAAAGATACACAAACATGCCAATAAAGAAATATTTAAGAGGAAATACCCAAAAACGGGAGGAGGACCTCAAGAGAAACTTGAAGACACTGAAACGGTGATGATATATTTGGTGGACAGTCGCCTGTGTTTTCTGTCGGCTGTTTGTAGTGTGAGTGATGGCTGCTGCTGGTTGCCACGGTAACAGTCTTAGACCAGAGTCTAAATTAAGTCAGTCTTGCATTAGACTAGTGTATGGGCAGATGTTAGTCTTCACTAGCTGTGAGAAACCGGCCGCTGGGTGAGCGCCGCCTGCTGTCAGACAGGGGAACTGCATGAGGATCAGAGTGTGTGTGTGTTCTGTGTGCAGGACGGCAGCTATCCGTGGAATCAGAGAGTGAGTTTTGCCAAGGACATCGCCTCCGGGATGGTGAGTGAGACGCTCATATATTCACAGCGTTTACACTCATATTATGTGAAAGTCTTATTTTTGTTAAAGTACGCCTGTTTAGGAAAACAAACTAAAGTAATATTGTTCGACTCCAAAACGGAAATAAACTATAAATGATCACATATTCATGTTTTAGTTTATAATACACAGTATATTATGTAATAACATAAAAACAGGCATGGGTTAAATGCTGAAAAACCAAATAAATGGAAAGACAAAACCTGACAATAATGATAATAATATAAATGTTTTGGTGAGTAGTCTCGGACCCTGAAGTAGAACGTTTAAAGATATAGTTTTTGCCTGGATTTGCTGAAACCCCAGTGTGAGAGCGACTCAGACCTGAGATGTTTTGATCAGGTGAAGTGTTTCCAGAACACACACTGTATTGTTTTCAGGTGTCTCGTGTTTCTGCGTGAGTTAGTTGTGAAAGTCTTTAAAGTCAGCCATAGGGTGACCAGTGTGCCGTTTAACATGTCCTCCTCTCACCCAGGCCTACCTGCACTCCATGAACATCATCCATCGAGACCTCAACTCACACAACTGTCTGGTCCGAGAGGTGAGCGCATCAGCAGTGTTCAGTTTGTCTGCATGTTAATAAGCTGTCTATATTGCACTGATTTCGATTGCCGTGTATAACGCTGTAAAGTCCCCCTGTGCTCAATCAGTTTATCCCTTAACCCTCAGGTGCTCTTCGGTCATTTCTGAGCGAAAAATTTTCTGTTTCGAAATTTTAAAAATCACAGCTTCATCCGAATGTTACGAAACTTGGTGACTTTTATGGCATTGAGTATGTGAACACATAAAAAAAATTGAGGTCATGATCCGAGCATGCTAAGTGGTCGTAAAAAAAAATAGTCACACTCGTGCTCTTCTGTCAAAAATGACCGACCCATAGGAAATGAATGGGAAATTGACAAAAAAATAAAAAATTCTCGGAATTTTTGTTTGTACAATCTACAAATCGGCCACAATTCTAAAAAAAAAAGTATACCGCAGGAAAGGGGTGATACTCTACAACATCTAGAGTGCAAAACAGACACACCCACCAACACACACACACATACAAACACACTTTTATACACATACACACCAATAAATTTTGATTACAAAAAGTATGTTTTGAATTTTTTAAAATCACAGCTTCATCGCGATGTTACGAAACTTGGTGACTTTTGTGGCATTATGTATGTGAACACACACAAAATTGAGGTCATGATCTGAGCATGCTAAGTGGCCTTAAAAAAATAGTCACACTTGTGGTCTTTGGTCAAAAATGACCCCCATAGGAAATGAACAAAAAAAATGGGAAAAAAAAATTGTGAATTTTTGTTTTTTGTCAATTTTTTTAATGAGAAATAGTTTTTGAGATTGTTTCAACTATATATTCAAATCCACCACCAACAACAACAACAAAAATGTGTTGATAAACAGCTGGGGAATTCACATGCCTCTCCATAGAGAGCTGTACATGCCATCTAGTGGTTACACCATGATTCTACGCTTTTTCTCTATACTGTAACCAGATGGTGCTAATTTTCTTCAAAAAATATTTTTTTTCTGAAGGCCTAGACTCTATATTAAACTAAAATACTGCATTAATATTTTTTGAAAAAAAATAAATATATATATAGAAAAAAAATATATATTTTTTTCCATGGCAAAAATAAACCATAAATATTGCATAAATATTAATAAATTAAATTAAATTGTCTCAAAATACTAAATTAAAAAGAATAAATATTATAGAAAAAAATGAATTGCATTGGTTTTACTGGGATGGAGAAAGTTTCATCTTTAGGTGTCCGGTCACTTTTGACCAGGAACATAACAAGTGTGACTCCGAAACGAAGAGCACCTGAGGGTTAAAACTCATCTCTGATCACCAAAATGACATATTCTTCATGTATTATAATATCTTGTATGTAATTCGACACCCTTGTCTCATTTAGTATGCTCGGTTCTATGAATATGCAAATGAGTACACAGTAACTACAGTTTCTCTCGAAGCGAATCCTCAATGAAGCTGGACTGTTTGATAATCCAGATGTAGCTGAGGAACTGAAGCCAGTGTAGATCAGCTGATTAGGGCCCGTCTGTCCTCTGTTCATGTGCGATGGCTGGTCTGTAAGTGGTTCTCGCTCTGACAGAATAACAGTGTTGTTGTGGCGGACTTCGGGCTGTCCCGGCTCATGGTGGAGGACAAGATCCAGGACAAACTGGTGTCCGGACAGCTCCCGGGGGTCAAGAAGGCCGACCGGAGAAAGAGATACACCGTGGTGGGAAACCCGTACTGGATGGCCCCGGAGATGATCCACGGTGAGGACACACGCTTTTACTGAACCCAGTTTCCTTTATTAATAATGTGTTATTCTGATGATCTTACAAACATGTGGTGTGGTGTTTAGGAGAAATCATGTTTCAGAGTAGTTCACTTTTTAAAAAAAACTTTTGCTGATAATTTACTCACCCCCATGTCATCCAAGATGTCCATGTCTTTCTTTCCTCAGTCGAAAAGAAATGAAGGTTTTTGATGAAAACATTCCAGGATTTTCTCCATATAATGGACTTCAATGGGAACCAAACGGTTCAAGGTCTAAATGAGAGTTTCAGTGCAAACTGTTCAAAGGGCTTTAAACGACTCCAGACGATGAATAAGAGTCTTATCAAGGACCCTTCGAGTTATGACTCGAAAAAAGATTTGTTCATTTTGAACAGGAGAGTCACGTACGCGCATCACAGAACAGAGCAAGGCGAGCATTTGAGCTTATAAAACTTAAACTTTGTTATTTATTTATTAACTGAGCGATCGTTTCGCTTGATAAGACCCTTATTCATCGTCTGGAATCGTTTAAAGCCCTTTGAACAGTTTGCACTGAAACTGTCTTTTGGACCTTGAACCGTTTGGTTCCCATTGAAGTCCATTATATGGAGAAAATCCTGGAATGTTTTCATCAAAAACCTTCATTTCTTTTCGACTGAGGAAAGAAAGACATGGACATCTTGGATGACATGGGGGTGAGTAAATTATCAGCAAAAGTTTTTTTAAAAGTGAACTACTCCTTTAAATCATGATAACTCTGAATAGCTTTAGCATGTTCATGTCTTGGAGGACAAGCTCGCTCTTGTTTGAGGGTTAGGGATGAAATAGTTTCGAATTTTCAGCGATTAGTAGTACAGTTAAATATTTTAATCATCTTTAACACCGTATTTGATTGCCAGGGTGTAAAAAAAACGCAGTAAATACCGTCAGCAATGTAAGCAACAACAGTTTCAGGCAGACACGACATCAAACATTGGTTTCGTTTTTGTTTGAAAAAATGGCGGGAAGAATTGAGAGCGGTTTTACAACCTTTAGGCCGTGCGTCCACCAAAGCACTATTAGCCCGCTGAAAACGTTAGCCGCTCTGCTGAAGACGCCGTGCTTTGGGCGCTTGAGAGCGTTTTGGCAGCGCAGCGTTTATTCCGTTGAGACGTGTCGTTGCTATGATACAGAATATCCGCAGCACAGTTTACTTGAAACTGATTTCGCAGATCATTTGTTTCATACTAAAAAATATTTTTCATCCATGTTGTTGGGTTAGCTCTGCCGGTTGATGTCGTTGTACAGAAAGAATTTTGTGACAGTTGGTCAGTGTGGTTTAGCCCCGCCCCTCCTCCACTGTGATTGGACGGCTGGGTAAAGAGTGACAGTGATGAGCACTGCGTTTTACCCAAAGTTGAACATTTTTCAACTTCCGGCGACTAAAAATCAGCTTCAGCAATAAAAAAATGCTCAGTGCCTCGTTACGCTCATGGCATTTAAAAAATGCGGTGCTCCCATTGAAAAATGTTCAACTTTGGATAAAACGCAACACTCATCACTGTCACTCTTTACCCAGCCGTCCAATCACAGTCGAGGAGGGGCGGGACTAAATCACACTGACCAACTGTCACAACATTCTTTCTGTACAACGACATCAACCGGCAGAGCTAACCCAACATAATGGATGAAAAATGAAGAGTTCAGATGCAAAAGCCTCTAAATGCCATTTGAAATTTTCTTCTTTAATGATGATTTTTATCAAACTTGTATATTTAAGTTCAGTAATTTCACTTAAAGGGTTAGTTCACCCAAAAATGAAAATTAAGTCATTAATTACTCACCCCCATGCTGTACCAACCCCGTAAGACCTTCGTTCATCTTCGGAACACAAATGAAGATATTTTTGATTAAATTTGAGAACGAGACTTCCTTAGATTTCTTTTCTTCCTTGTAGGCCCGAACGAGACTTCCTTAGATTTCCACGACGCATGCGCGAGAATTGCGATCTGAAGTAGTGTAAGCTGGTGTAAGCAGATCGCAATTCTCGCGGATGCGTCGTGGAAATCTAAGGAAATCTCGTTTCTGGCCTACAAGAAAGAAAAGAAATAGTCGAATAAACTCGTTATTTTTGTTTGTTTTTTCGCACAAAAAGTATTCGCGTCGCTTGATAAACATATAGTTGAGCCACGGTAGTCACTTGGGATATTTAAACATTTTCTTCATTGACTTTCTGGGCCGTCAAGAGGCAGTCCCTTAGGAGCCAATGTGGTAGTTATACAGCTCTCAAATTTAATCAAAAATATCTTCATTTGTGTTCCGAAGACGAACGAAGGTCTTACAGGGTTGGTACAGCATGGAGGTGAGTAATTACCCAGATAGCAAACTGACATTGAATCAACGTGGAAATATGACATCGAAACAACGTTGATCTGACATTGTTTTGCTCATCGAATTAACGTTGAACCAACGTCAGACGCGTCATTCTTTCAAAACTAACGGAAAATCAACTTGAAATCAACGCGTTGTTTCAACGTTATGAAAGCAAACCAATTTTCGATTTTCATTTAGCTTTGAAGAATGCCGCGTCTGACGTTGGTTCAACGTTAATTCGATGAGCAAAATCAACGTTGTTTCGATCTCATGAGAGACGTCGTTTCCACGTTGATTCAATGTCAGTTTGCTGTCTGGGTAATGACTTAATTTTCATTTTTGGGTGAACTAACCCTTTAAATGGCAATGATAATTACCTATTAATTGTTATTTAAGTGAAATTACTGAACTTAAATATACAAGTTTGATAAAAGTCCTCATTAAAGAAGAAAATTTCAAATGGCATTTAGAGGCTTTTGCATCTGAACTCTTCAAATATACATTTTAGTATTAAACAAATGATCTGCGAAATCAGTTTCAAGTAAACTGTGCTGCGGATATTCTGTATCATAGCAACGACACGTCTCAACGGAAAAAAACGCTGCACTGCCAAAACGCTCTCAAGCGGCTAGCGTTTTCAGCGGGCTAATAACGCTTTGGTGGACACACGGCCTAAGAACTGAGGGATTCCGCGAATTGAAGTCTGAATGAATGCTATGAATGTTTCTCTGAAGGGAACCGACTGCTTGAGGAATGTTTTGATGGCGTTGTCTCTTCATAGCGTGTAGTGTTTGTAGGCACAGCCCTGCTGTGTTTACTGAGGTTACCGCGGAAACGGCTGTACATTTACATTTATTCATTTACCAGACACTTTTATCCAAAGCGACTATTTCTATCCAAAGCTGTATTTCTGTTGTTCCATACATTTTCATTCAGTCTGTCTGTGGTTTTTATGCGTAAATTTAACCCAGTTACTGGAAAATAAGCTAATGTGCGCTCTAAAAACTTGTATTATTCATTGAGCTGATAAAATAATGCAGTTTCTTAAATGCAGTGTTTAAAAGACTGGAATATTAGGTTTATTATTTTATATAAGTAGTACATGTCAGTAGATCACATTATTGTGTTTAAATTGTTGTTGGATTTTGAATAAGGCAACGCTACTTTTGCGTCATCGAAGGTTAACGCCCCTTTTTGGGGGAAAACGAACGGATTCCCCTGACAACAGAACTCGCTCTAGTCGCTGCAAAGTTTCTTAAATTGCACAAACATACACACTATCTTTGCCGACCGAGGACCGTGAGCGGTATTTAAATAAGCTTCTGGATACAGGGTTACAGAGATGTCCTTTTGAAATGGTCGAAAACTGGATTAATGACCCCACTATTCAGACATCTACCACTATCTCGTGGAATCACTCATTTTTTTGTCATTAACACACTCACAGTATGACAAACTAGACGATGAGGCCATGACGCTTGGATCATATCTACCTTGATTTAAGCTATTGACATAGTTGCGTTGCCGACTAGCTATAAGTTACTAACGTTAGTTAGAAAGACGAAAGCTCCTAGGCTAGCAGCTACGTGATTAACTTAGCTCTCACTAGACACGCTACCTTGGCTGTTAACTGATTTTACTGTTCAAATAGTGGCAGGCTAGGACTAAAGTTGACTTGGCTGGTTTCTGCTTGTGTCTAGAAAGTGCTGGTACTTTGAAAGTTGTATGGTAACATAATTAAAGCCAGTAACTAGCAAGTACACTACTTTATGTTAAATACAGATAGTTTAGGGGTTGAATTAATTAAATAATCGTCTTACCTGTTATGAAATGCTTCCCACATACATGTGTGAGGGGTCTTTGGGTCCCACAATCCTCAATCTGGTGCTTCCCTCTTTATCGCCTGAAGCCATAACATTCTTCTTTCTGCTTGTTTTATTCGGCATGGTAAAGGTATACATTTTAAACCAGGTGTTTTAAAAACATTTGAGGTCCAGTTCACCACGCAACAACTTTTGGGCATGTTATTTTTGTTCTTCTGTTACCGGAGTAGACAAAATTCAGATCGTGTCAAAATAGAGAATCCAGACCGAGACCGTTTGTTTTCCCCCAAAAAGGGGCGTTAACCTTCGATGACGCAAAAGTAGCGTTGCCTTATAGTGGTCAAACATTTTCAAATATGTACAAAAGCATAATTTGTAATAAGCTCGACTTGCATGTTAATAGATGCAGACTCATTGGATGTTAAAAGCCACATCACATTGATAGAACAGTCTCTTCACTGGGATTAATGTTCTGCTGTTTGTGTTTCTCAGGTAAGAGCTATGATGAGAAGGTGGACATCTTCTCCTTCGGCATCATGCTGTGCGAGGTGAGTGTTTCAGGACTGATCTGAGGGAATAATCACAGGCTGTTAAAGTCCAAAATAACTGCTTCCTCCACACGAACGGCAGGCATTTCTCTTTTAATGGGAAACACTGTTACCACAAACAGGACAGAGGCCCGTCACCCCGAGGAACCAGTGTGTGGTGTGGGTTTACCTCACTTCCTCTGTCTCACATCAAACTCTGTGCTCTGCCTCAGATTATAGGGCGAGTGAACGCCGACCCCGACTACCTGCCCCGGGCCATGGACTTCGGGCTGAACGTCAAAGGCTTTCTGGACGATTACTGCCCGTCGGACTGTCCGGCCTCTTTCTTCCCCGTGGCGGTGCTCTGCTGCGATCTGGACGCGGAGAAGCGGTTAGAGAATACACACACGCACCACATTGGCACAGAACATAACTATCAGTAACATCCATGATAGCTGCATTCTAGGACATACTAAATGAATCAAAGCAAAGGGTTTGAAACTATCAGCCGCCAAATGCAGGTATACATCAGCTGTGATGGGTAACGCTGTCAGATCACGTGTGTTTGCTCATTATGATTACTCGCTCTGCTGGGGAAGTTCGTTTAAACCAAATCTGTGCAGATTTAATGCAAATATGTCATCATGATATATTAAATACAGTGTATTGCACAGAATCAGCTCTGCCTGGCTTACTTGAACGCACTCGTCACTACGTTACAAATAACAGCGTTGTTCATTTGCATTGAAGCAATAGTGAAGATTAAAGAGCGTTTGTTGAACAGAAAATAGATTAATATTTTCCAACATCCTAAAAAAAAATGTATGTTTTTTATGCTGCATTGGTCTGTCTATCTAAAACACATTTCTGGTGATGAGGATGAAAGAGGAAGAGAGGAGATGCTGGATGACAGGATTTAGTTTGAATAAGAAATGAATGTATGAAATCCAAATTGTATAATATATACAGGGCTCCAGACTGCCACCAAATGGTCGTATTTTGCGACCAAAATTTGAGAGTGTGCGACTGAATTTTACATCCAGTCACACATGTGCGACCAGTAAATTTGCCACACGTTAAACGCATGGTAACTAGGGGTGGCACGGTACATGAAAAAACACCCGAACCGTTCGGTTCGCTTGTCTCGGTTCGGAGCGCGTGTGCGTCTCACGGTTCGACGCATGCGCAATGTAACCTCGTGCCCGTATGTGACGTGTGTTTTCTTTTCGCGCGACATAAACTTGTTCGACTTGGACCGGCGCTGCACAGAGCGACCGGTGAATAACATCACACTAGAGCGGGAACGACGGCTCCGTCACTCACTTTCGCGGTATTTGATGTCATTACCGATCGCTCTGTGCAGCGCCGGTTCAAGTTAGTAAACAAGCCAGTAAAAGTGGAGTATGGAGCGCTGCAGGTCACGGCACGCGGAGAAATGGCAAGTGAGAGAGATGAGGGAGTTGGAGGATGCGCCAGCGTCCTATAAGTCTATAAGTCCGGTGTGTGGGGACATTTTTGATTTCATGTTATGGTATTTTAATATAAAGCTACAGTGGCACTTTATGTTTAGATAAGAGCTTCAGTCAAATGTTTCCAAATCCTGCACTTTAATTTAAACTGAAAAAAAGGTACCCTCACTTTTTGGGAATAGAAGCATTGTTGATCCTGTTTTTTGTGTTGAGGTTGAACTTTTCACTTTATGTTTATGGCCTTTGCTATTTCTATAGCCTAATTATAGGCAATGAGGTTTCATGTATATTGATTGACTTATTCATAAAAGACAGCGTAGTTCCTCTTTTTTTCTTTTAAAAGATAGAATTTTTGTAAGAGCTACAAAAGTTGTCAGTTCATAAATGCAAGTTAATTTCTTTGTGTAAATAAGATTTGTGTGATAAAAATGCACAAGTTCTTGTAGACATAGTGATACACGTTCTCCTTTTTTTTGCCAAATAAACGAAAAGCATGTCAATTTCTTCTCTCTTGCTGTGTCAAAATCTCACCTATAGCTTTCCTCTGAGATAGTCCCAAAATGTGCTTAAAGTCAAAGAGTCAAATTCAGTTTGTGCATGATTCCATGAATATAATTTTTTTTATACTGTATCCTAAAGTGTGGATAATTAAGCTATATATCACATGCTGAAGTACATTTCTGGAGTGTTAAAGATTAAAAGAAAAAAAAATAACAAGAACCGTACAGAACCGAAAACCGTGACACTAAAACCGTGATACAAACCGAACCGTTGGTTTCGTGAACCGTGCCACCCCTAATGGTAACGCGTGGAAGGGGCGCGTCATTGAATCCGTGACAAGAATAGCGCGCGTAAACGTCTGTGGGAAGGAGACGGAGACAAATATCACAACCTGATGTGCGTCTGAGCAATAAGCGATCTATCGACTCGTTAGTCGTTACCTAGCAGCGAATGCAAACAAAATGAAAGTGGAACGAAAATACGCTACTCAGAGGCCTATGATTACGACCGTGGAGCAGCAGCAGCGACCCGAACCTCTGACAGTAAAATAAAGCCCTGAACTTGCCAGTCGCGGGCAGATCTCACTCACGCAACACTGTTACTAGGAGATCCAGTGAAGAAATCCATTGAATTCGCCTCAGAATTAATAACATCAACACCACGTGATCCAGTGAGAAACACTCCGATTCGAGAGTTCTGTTATCAGATCAAACAGCGCTGACGTGGAAACACTTTCAGTCCACAAATCAGCCTAACAGAACCATGGATTTAGGCTAATGTAGTAAGTTAACTCTAACCATAAATATGATAATGTGTAAGAAATAGTCAAACTTACAAGTAGCCTACTACACATCTTTTCCCAGCACTTCAATAATATAATATCATATATAAATGTTTTAATGTATTTTTGTATTTTTTTATGTTTTTTAAAGATCTTCCTAAAATGAAAAATTTTGAGATGTTGGAAAACTCTTATTTAAACATTTAAAAAAAAAAATGATAATAATACCATTGTAAACAGGATGTTTATTGGCTATTTTCACTCCATATATACATGTTTTCACTACTTTTTTAAAATTAATATTAAGACATTATGAATGATAATAATAACTAAAGTTAATTTCATCTACACCCTAAATCAGCCTTTCTCAAACTTTTTTCAGTCAGGGCACCTTTCAAAAGTGCATAAAATCTCAAGGCACCCCAGTGTAAAATATAATTTAAAAACACTGCATAACCCAAATTTAAATGCAAATGTCTTGTTTAGTTAGACAGAACAGTAATGAACAGAGCATAATATGAACTGTAAATAACAATAATAATAAAAACTTTATAGCACCTTTAAAAACACAGGTTTGGAAAGTAATTCACAAAATAATTAATCAGAGACACAAATGCCATAAAACCGTAAGAGGTGGACCGCCCAATACAAGAACCCAATAACAAATCCAGAACAGGAGAACTCAAATGAAGTGCAGGATGCAGATAAAATAAAATAAAAATCCCCGGCTCTTGTGGGGATTTTCTTTTCAAAAAACGATCCATAATGCTGTAACTAAAGTGGCCTAAAATCACGTTTATTTTTACTTTTCTGTCAGTCTGAGGTGTTGCTATAACGCGTTGCTATGGATTGCGTCACTTGCGTCAAGTTGTGTGCGTCTTGCTTCGGTCTTGTGAGACAGATTTTTTTATGATTAATTTTATATATTTATCTAAAATGAATTTACAATTTTATTAATATGTTCATATGTTTAAAAAGAAGAATGTAAATTCAAATATATTTATATATGAAATGTCAGCTGTTTTTTTTTTCTGGGGTTTTTTTTTTCACATTTTTTTTAGCCTACGTAATTTTTTGGCGGCACCCCTGACACAGCTAGGGGGCACCCCAGTGTGCCGCGGCACCCACTTTGAGAAAGGCTGCCCTAAATTAAGCTTAGTGATTTATTGTCAGCCCCAGTGCTACCAGATTTTTTATTTTATTTTTTTGTAGAACTCGCTTATCATAAAACAGCATATCATAATGTTAAGTCTATTTATTATTAAAGAATTTGTCAGTATACAGTTATTTTGGGGGAAATTAGAATAATTGCATTGCGAGCTGATTTAAGGTGTGCCCCTAAATTTTCTGCTTGCACTCCTAAAATTTTCAGTCAGGGGCAACGGCGCTCCTAGTAAAAAAAGTTAGTCTGGAGCCCTGATAAATATATATATATATATATATACAGTATATATATATATAAATAAAGGGCTGTCAGTTAAACGCATTATTGACAGCGTTAATGCAAACCCATTTTAACGGCGTCAATTTTTTTATTGCACGATTAACGGTCTTTTTGTCCTAGCAAACTTTGTAGTTTTCTTTCACATGCTTTTGCAACAGGACGCGGCGCTACGCTCTGAAACCCATTTATTTCAATGGCTTGCTCCGCGCCAGGACGTTTTGTTGCTTCGCCGACCAAAGCGCAAGCGAATCTAGCTAGACCGGAAACAAAACAACAGGCACGCCGCACACACTCGTTTGGGCTTGCGAGCTGCCAAATAGTGGGTTAACGTTACGTTTTGAGTGGATGACGTTCGTGAGACGCCGAAATAGATGCCAATAAGATTCTGAATGGACAGTTTACTTTACTAAAAAGTTGCTAAATCGTTCCACCGACAAGACCAAAGTGATCTGTGTGTTTTGTCAATGTGAACTGAGCTATCATCATCACAGCACACACACACACACACACACAGCTGATGCGAAAACTCCGCCCCCTCGTCAATATCAGGACCTCGTCAGTGTTTCTTTCACTCTTTTATTGATGGACAGTGTTGCATTGTGTGAGAGATTATTTGCTCCAAGTGAGAATGATAGTGTGAAATTGAACACAGTATACAGCAATGTTGCTTTCATTTGCACAAAGCAAGCCGATCCACTTTTCCATGTTGATAAGAGCATTAAAATGAGAAAAAATAATGGGACAAAAAGAAATCAAGAGACATTTAGAACAGATAAAAATGAGCAATTAATCGCGAGTTAACTATGACATTAATGCGATTAATCGCGAGTTAACTATGACATTAATGCGATTAATCGTGAGTTAAATATGACATTAATGTGATTAAACGCGAGTTAACTATGTCATTAATGCGATTAATCGCGAGTTAAATATGACATTAATGTGATTAAACGCGAGTTAACTATGTCATTAATGCGATTAATCGTGAGTTAACTATGACATTAATGCGATTAATCGCGAGTTAACTATGACATTAATGCGATTAATCGCGAGTTAACTATGACATTAATGTGATTAATCACGACTTAACTATGACATTAATGTGATTAATCGCGAGTTAACTATGACATTAATGCGATTAATCGTGAGTTAACTATGACATCAATGCGATTAATCGCCAGTTAACTATGACATTAATGCGATTAATCGCCAGTTAACTATGACATTAATGCGATTAATCGCATTAATCGATCATTTGACACCACTAATATATATATGTATATATATATTCAAGCTGTGATGTATTGTAGATAATCTGGTTTATTTCTTTCTTTTTTGGCAAGTAGAAGTTCTGAATGGCCAGTAACTTAAAAATGTTATAGCAAAATTGGCCAGCGAGTTAAAAAAAAGTTAGTTTCAAACCCTGAATATTGCTGTAATGATATTATAGAAATGACTCTTTGTTTACTGGAACTAGAAGTCCAGCAAGACCAGCACTGATTGTGTGCCTGTGATAATGGTTGTGCTCGTCCCGCAGGCCTGCGTTTGTGAAGCTGGAGTCGTGGCTGGAGAACCTGAAGATGCATCTGGAAATGGGCCTGCACCTGGTGTCCGAGCTCGAGCTCATCCATCAAGACTTCCGGCAGAAACACTCGAGCGGGAAGAACGGGCTGCACACACACCCGGAGCAGCCCGAGTGACGCGGATCCTCTCGCTGAGCAGATCTGCTGGAGGACGCTCCTCACCGGACGTCTGCGCCCGTGGCCGGTGGGCCTATGACTCCTGCAACATAATAACGCCCCGCCACTGAAAGGCTTCGGTCTGGACGGACGGCTTGAAAACGTCACCTCACAAGCACAGCTCCATCAGCCGTAATGCATGTCTGTTGTGGCTTATAGTGATGTTCACGTCTCTTCCAGATGACGCCAGTAGCCGAGGTCTTCGTTCTTAAGTACTGAGACCTGAACCGACCCCGGCACATCTTCCTCGTCAGCGTCCTGTCCTCGTGTTCGTCTTCACACGTCAAGCTTCACTAATATCCCTCATGTTACATCATAGTACGTATTGTAAATGTTTGACATTATTTTATATACTTATTTTGCATTGGCGTACTTTTCACTTGAGCACCAGGAAAATAATCAACTTCAGAGTGGATTCCTGTCCGTGTCATGAACACATAAAACCATGATGCTTCTGTGTCCCAGTTCAGCCCTATGGGTCAGGTCGACTCATTTACTGTCCTCTTTTACCCCAAAATCCCCCCCTAAAAAAATGATTAACTTTGGATAAACTTAGCTAAAGATTATTTAACTCTTTCCCCGCGAGCCGGCGCCAGCATTTTTGATCATTTTCAGACCTCCAGAATATATTATTGTATGGTGATCTGAACATGCAGTATATCAAAAGAAAGAACAGACCCTCATTTGAATGTGGGTAAGTTTCATAAAAAAGCAACACAGCTGCGAAAAACCGCCCTGTAGCTCGTCCTGGGACAGTTCATTCAGTAACATTACGCCGTTTTGTTTGTTTTGATTTATTTGCTTGTTCCTGCATGCCGCCTGTGTTTTGATGCGGAGATTCAGTGTTGTTCAGGAGATGTGTAATAGCGCCCCCTACAGTATAATGGTGCATTCACACTAGACACAAATAGAGCGTCTGGCGCGAGTGATTTCAATGTTAAGTCAATGTCAAATTCAAGTTCAGTGAAATCTGAACTTTGGCATCAATTCGTGCCGCGTTAACCAATCAGGAGCCTGCTGCTTGCTCATGTGGTGAAGGATCTGGATGCTTCAATAAATTATTTTGTAATATGACTAAATGCCTGGTGTGGCTCTAATGCACAACAAAGCAAATATTTTAATCACTTAAAACCTTATTTCAATATACGAGACATGTTCATTTTGTATTGAATGTTATTTATTCCATATCTAGATTATATGAAATATTATTATGATGTAAAGACAACCAACATACATGTGCATAAGTTCGTGTCTTATTAAATTACGATGATCCCCACGCCGCTGTTCTGCTCTCCAGAGTAAATACAGTGCGGTGACTCTCTCGATGAATGCTCAAATAACATAAAAAAAGATGGCCGCCAAGGGGTTTCGATTCTGACGCGAGTAAATTTCGCTTCAAACTTTTGTTTGTTTTTTTCGCTCTTGACGCGCGAATGGATTCAAAGTGTTCAAGCGTATAACTAGACGTGGTAGGCACGAATTTGACGCGGTATTCACGTCTGGTGTGAACGCAAGTAACAGTGAAACACGGAAAGCCAGAAAATTCTGCCAATGGAGGGGAAAGAGTTCAATTGTAAAGTAAATGAACATCATGTTAGTATTATGTGGATTTAATTATAAAATATGACAAATCTTCCCAGGGATCTTTTGCTAGATGGATTTTGGGGTGAAAGATTTCCTCGTCACTATGGGTTGAGTTGATTCCCAGCGCCTGATCTTAGACCCTCACGCGGGACGGTGGGTTTTGTGTTTGTAAATATCTTCTAGAAGCGCTTCCCTCCATGTCTCCTCCTCCGTCCATCACGCTGAGCAAGGATTGCCAGGAAAGCACGTGTACAGACTGAAAAAAAGAAAAACACAGCCTCTCTCTTTGAATTGAACCACTATTTTCTCTTTTCTGAAATGTTTTAATGATTTCATTTGCACTATGGAAGACAGCGTCCGTCTGCCGCTCGAGCCTTTTGGTTTCTGTGGGTTGTTTGGCTGGTGATTGTATGAATGCACGTCACTGATGGAGGCTTTGTGTCGTTTGGCCCCTGATGCCGCGGTTCCTGAGCAGCACGTGTGTAACAGACTCGGAGAACATGTGACCTGTGAGTTTTTCAATCACAGGCCGCCGCTGGAGTCAACATGAAGCAGCATCAGCACCTGGCATGAACCAGGATCAGGATCGGTACGACAGTCTAGCTCTCGCCCTAACTAAACAGTCCTGAGCCAGCTAATCATGGTCTTCAGGGTCACCAGAAGCAGAACATCGCCCCCTCTACCCTCTACACTGTTCCCTGCTTTACTCCACTAATGTAGTCCAGGTGAAGGCCGAGTGAGCGTATTCGGACACTCGGGCAGGGCTGCACATTTTTGCATGGTTTGTGCTGTTTAGTAATCATGTGAAATTGAGCAAACTAGAAAAAGATTGATCTCGCAAACGTCAACCGCTCAAACAGTGTTTAAGGGTACAGAAGGCGATTTCAGACACAGCCGTGGTCTTATTAATCGGAGATATTAGGCTGTACGATTTGAGAAAGCGTAACGGACAGCTTGGATCACGTGTACCTTGAAAACCAATCACAGCATTGACATCATTCATTTGTGTGACAGTGGCCGCGTTTCCTTTACAGAAGCGCGAAACTTTAGCGATATTTTATAAATGTCGATAAAAAACTATTGCGAAATGAAGGTGTTTCTATTATGCGACTGAAACAATTTTTCCTGATTCAGTCTTTTATGAGTTTAATGAAGAACTCTGTCTCGTCTTCTGTCCAAACGCACCGCGTCGTCTTTAACGAACGATCAACTGTTGCGTACGTCAGGTGACCTGTAGATGCGAAAACTGTTACCTTTGCAGTTTTGCGAAATATTATTTTTCGCGAATTCCCTGAAAAACACCTCATGCGAGCGTTAACTTTTTTTGCGATATGTGGGAATTTTTGCAGGATTGACGTGTTTCCATTGGCCGTATTTTCAATTCGCAATTTCAATTTGAGAAATTTGAAGGTTAATGGAAAAGCGGCTAGTCAATCAGTGTTTGCGGATACCATAGAAATAATAGAGAAGTGCTGTGATCTGAATCGTACCCTCACAGAACAGCGTTTCATCAGTCTGAAGATAGATCAATCCAAAAATAATGTTTACATAATGCCGTCGATTCATTAAATGATAAGCTATTTCCTCATGAAAGCAGCGTACTGTAAATCCAATAAATAAATAAATATCGAGTTATTACATGATGACAAAGAAAAGCCCTGTTCTTTGAATTTACATTTTGATTTCATGTTGACTTAAAGCCCTGATGCTATCAGTATTGCCACTAATAAGAAGCCATATTGCTCTGTAAGCCATTTTACTGAATCGATATTGAGTCCGTTACTTCTGTAAGCACCCGATGTTGCTGGATTTGGTGTTTGCGAGGTTTCCGACTGCAGTCCTGTAGCAGGACACGAGCACTTGGTCATGCAGTCCAGCTTGTAACGCTTCTAGAAGTCCAGCTCAGGTGGCATCAGGAGTGAAGCGACACTTCAGCTTCCGGCAGGACGGGAGCCGATGCTGCGGAGACCATGCTTTACCTCTCCACATCGCTGTGCCTTTATTTTACGCTAGCCTTGCCAACGACTGTGTTGATGAGTTTGTGTCATCGCTCGTCTGTCTCCTTTTGTTTTCCAGATAATATTTATATTTTCCATGATTTCTTTGTCCAGATTATGGTTTAATGTACTGTTTTTACTGAAGCTGTGAACATGACTCTGCACTTTAAACGTTGAAGGAGACAGAATAAACTGCCGCTCCTGACGTCACGTCTCTCGACTCCTCATTGCTGCCGTGTTCAGGTGTGTCACGCTCCATTCCTGACGTGCCGGCTGTAACCGCTTTCACACAATGCTTTTCTATTCACGGTTAGGTGTTGAGTGTGTGACTTTGTGAACATGATGACTCACAGGACGGATGAATACACTGACGGTTCAACATGTCATCCAGTCGTGTGCAGAGCCTGACAGACAACTAAAGCCTTGAGGCCTTTTTTACACCTGTAGTAATGGGTTTTTGTCAATGACGCTAAACACAGGTTGTAAACCGGGGTGTAATGCATTTTGAGCTCGTCCACTTTCTCCACTTGCAGAGGTAGTCTTAAAGGCATTCAACCGGATTGCTTTAGTATAGTGTAAACGCTCGTGTGGTCGAATGTGTTCAAACAGCCACAAAAGGCCGTCTGCTGACCTGATGCGGGAACATTATGGGATGGCCCTAGCCGGACGAGATTTAAAGAGCCACGTTTGGTTTGAAGACGGAAAAAGCAATGTTATCTCACCGTTCCTGATTTCTAACACACGCTGCCGTCAGAGCAGAGACGAAAGCTGCTGCTCTCGGTGTTTTTCTGTCGTCTCTGGGTGCATTCATATAGAAATTGTGCAAGCTTATTTTATCCATGAGAGAGAAAGATCTGAAAAAAATGGTGTATTTACCCGCTCATAGACCCTCCCCTTGAAGAAATCAGGACAGAAGTGGTCGAAAGTGGGCAAAAGAACAATCCTGTGGTGAAAAATCCAGCTTTTAATTTTGTTTAAATTAATATGTGTTAAGACAAACCATGTGTAAGTTGATAAGTGGACAGCATTGCTGAGTATTTCCTCCTTAAAACTCCAGCGAACCAAAGACAGTCTGAAACACACGGTTTGAAACCGCTGTAACCAATCAGATCAATGTGTGATCGTCTACCAGTGGATCTCTGAGTGAGTGAGTGAGTGAAGGCGGGGCTCATTTGCATATTCATAGAACCGCAAATACTAAATGAGGCAAGGGTGTCGAGTTACGTTCAATATATTTTTTTGAAGGCATGAAAACATTTTTTTCCAAGGCAAAAACATTTAAATATGTAATTTTCGGGATCAGAGATGAGTTTTAAAGGATACAATTATTGACTACAGGAGTACTTTAGCCTATAAACAGGGTCTACATTTGCATAACAAACAGCCTGATTATTAGGAAAATGGCTATGAAAGGCTAAATTATAGCTAGTTTTTTTTGTAATATTATATTTGTCACAGACGTAAACAACACCTGGTATCACAGGAAAAAGATGATATATGAAAGCTGTTGTTTTTATTTGCTGACTTTATTTTTTTTATTGCATAACAAGAACAATATACAACATACACATACAGAGGATCATAGTGTATTATTATCTATTAAATTTATTACATTACATTAAAAGAATATAATATATAATGTAATGTTTAAGCTGTAATGTTTATATTGTTTTACAATATAATGTTTAAGTTCAATTTTAAATAATATAATGTTAGGTTTATTATTTGTCCATTTCTGTTTGTGAATGTGGTATTTTCCATACATAATTATTAAGTTAACCACCAAATTTTGCTCCAAACTCTTATATTTGTATAACAATATATATATATATATATATATATATATATATATATATATATATATATATATGAAGAGTTCAGATGCAAAAGCCTCTAAATGCCATTTGAAATTTTCTTCTTTAATGATGATTTTTATCAAACTTGTATATTTAAGTTCAGTAATTTCACTTAAATAACAATTAATAGGTAATTATCATTGCCATTTAAGTGAAATTACTGAACTTAAATATACAAGTTTGATAAAAATCATCATTAAAGAATAAAATTTCAAATGGCAGTTAGAGGCTTTTGCATCTGAACTCTTCATATATATATATATATATATGGGGATAGAGGATACATTGCCTGATAAAAGTTGAATAAGGCCATTAAGAATGGCATCAAATACTGCAAACTCTTTAGCAGTTACAGGGATATTGTAATAAATTCACAGTAATTAAAAAAGATGTCCATTATTCTTAAAAAACTGTCTGACGGAAGTTAGATCATTACCAGTTTCTATAAAATGAAGATGTATTTTTAAACGTGATATACATGTTGTTCCAAATCGAAGATTTGTGTGGATTTATTTACATCAACAATTACACCTCAAAAAAAGTTCCAAACCCCCCAGTTCATCAAAAATTAACTCGAAGATGATATTCCAAAATTTGCCTTTAGAGTTCTTTAGTGTAGTTCTTTATCCACTTATTCTTAAATACACAATTAGCAGTATTAAAGTCAAGTACATTTAGACCACCATACTCAATTGGATTCCATAAAACTGTTTTGTTTTTTTTTAATAATGTGGTCTGTTCTTCCAAATAAAATTGAACAAAGTAGTATTAGTAAATTAGTAATTAAAATAGAAAGTTTTGATAATAATATTCTTTCTTTTTATTGAAAGATTGTTTAATTTTCCTAATAATTGGTGTGAAATTCTAATTATTTCTCTCTCTCTTTTTTTTAATACCTAAATAATCTACTTTCACCTTTACTGGAATACCAAGCATGTTATTACGATTACATGTTGGCTCGCCCATGTGCGATTGTTTTGATGGTGCGCGTGACGTCGGCAGGGCAGGCGGAGCGTGACGTCAGGGCGCGAGGAGCCGCATTTAAAGCGCTCAGGGACGCGCTGATGATGCAGTGAGTCGCTCGCGCTGCACTAACCCTCGCGCTGGATTCCTCATAACACTCAGGAGTATCTAGGAAGACGTTTTCTGAACGATGGAGAACTCGACTGTCAGCAGCCGGTTGAGGACTGTGCTCTTCAGCCACGGTGAGTGGCGACATGCGCGACCAAACGCCTTTCTGTCATATTATTAAACTCGTTAGTGCATCGCATTCCTGCGGGGCTCTCTATTCAAACTATCTAACACTGCGCATGTGTATAGACACATGCAGAGACTGCGCTGAGGCTCGTGTCTGTGTAAACAGATGCTCTAATGCAGAGACGACTCTTCACAATTAACTATGAACCCAATTATTATGCATGATTGTTACCGCGAGAAGTCGAAACTCGAGAAGCATTGGAGCGCAACTCATGCATTATAAAGAAGCAAGTGTTTGCATTGGGTCATGCACTGTAAACATCGATGTAAACGACTAATTCCAATTTAAACTACATTAAACTGACTTCAAACAATGTTAAGACTTGTATAACGTATATTTAAAAAGTTCAAAAAAGCATATGTTGTCATAAAATATAATGCGTTTACATTGCGTTTTGCTTTCTTTCTGCTTTGAGCTAACCAGCTCAGTTGAGTGTTTAATAATTCATTGCTAGTCTGTGCTCAAACACCTACAGATAGGCTACATGAAGTCTGTCAGCTGTCAAGTGATGAGAGACCAATAACAGCAGCAGTGACTGCGGTCACAATATAGCAGGGCCTTGACAGTGCTGTTGTGTTTAAATGTAAATATGCAGAGAACCTTTTTTGGGGGACACAATTTCTCCTTCAAGAGCTGTTGTCACTTACACTGTCTCAGTGCAACACACACACACTAGCATACTGTAGCAACCAGTCAAAACAATGTCACTACTGCTTAGCAACACCCTAACAACCAGTCAGTGCAACGCCTTCAAAGTTCCAGGCCAGACAAACTTTCATATTTGAGTTGTTTTGATTTAAAAGTGGTTCCCAGTGTGTAGGCTACCCAGTATGAAGCGCTGATGAAGTGTGTTCTTCAGGCGTGAAGTATGAGTTCATTCCCGGACGCATTTCATCCGTCATGCTGCTATTGTGCTTTGACTCCATCACGGGTGACACACCAGTACAGCAGCACCAAGGCGAAGCAGCGCGGGATTATCACTATTACGTCATGATCCTGTGGAGAGAGGAGTGGAAAAGGAAGCCCACTATCTGTTGACCATCTGCACTCATGCTGCTTTAAGCTGCTCACTTCAGATCTGAGAACGTGTCCCACTGCTACTGTACTATCAAAATACAGCCAGCCCATCACATCTGAGTGCCTGATCACTGCCACACTGTCTCTGCTAGTCTTGCATTCATCTACAGTGCACTGTGTGTTTAATGACCTCAGTATCCCACAGTGCAATGCATTTATCTATCTGTGTGAATGTCTATATGCTAGTTTGACAGCAGTGGGAGTGCATGGCAGAGTTCATCATTCTGAACACACTAATGCAGGTCAAGTGCTGCTTATAGGAGTCAAACTCAACTTGCAGTCTTGTGAAACTGAGGCCATGAGCCCTATTTTAAGGATCTAAGCACATGATATAAAGTGCACTTAGTTTGTGTTTAAATCTACTTTTGATAGTTTGAAGTCCCCATGAAATCAAAATCGACCATACTTACTTTGTTTGCCTAAATTGATCGTTTTGTGGTGAACAATTCATACATGCAAGTCAATCCACACAAAAAAATTTTTTGGCTTTGTAAACTTTAATCAAATTTTGAAAATGCCCCTCCCCTCTGCATTGGAGGACCTTGCCCGATGACGTGGGCATTACGGCTTGGGTGTCTCCCTAACGTCCATAACCACGCCCCTCCAATTGACAGCTGCTGTGTGTTTGCGAGCGCTAAGCCTGCATTGATTGACAGCGTTTCATTTCAGAGTGAAACGCCCATTTTTCTAGATCCAATCAGGTGCTAGTTGGAAAAAAAGCCACGCCCACTATTTTGCCTCATTTAGTATACCGTTTCTTTCGGAAATACGTCACAACACTGGAGAAAAGTCGTTTGCAACTTCCGGTTCAGGGGGACTTTAACAACGGGAAAACTAGTCGATGTGCGCGGCGCGTGGTCCAAAAGGGTAGTCCCTATTCTCTTAACGAGTAATGGGTGTGTTTTAAAAGCCGGTTGCGCTGGAGCCATGGCGGATTCGCTATTTACATGGCGGAATTTGCTCATAAGCAGACCATCTACGGGACAAAGTGTAGTTGTGGACCCGCCTATTGGCGCACATTACTAACGCACTCTTTAAAAGGTAATTTCACTGGTGGAGACATGAATATGTATTGAAAGTGGGTCATATATGTAGTAGAATAGTATCATAAATGTCTAATTTGGGCCCTTCTTAGCTGATAAAAGGCAGAAAATGACTTTTTAGTGCTTGTGAATTGTAGACAACAATCCCCATAGTGCATTGCAATGCTCAGCTCCGCAGGCCACTCCCACTACTCCGCCCTTCACTGTAGACTAGAGCTGAGCTCCACTCCTGGAAATCATTTCGCACAATGAAATCAGATAATGCGCGCTAATATAATATGACGACGTAAGAGCGTCCAGGCGGCGCCCGCGCCATCAGCCAATGGATAGCTGTGATTCTATACGGGCTTCAGACAATCGGCACACTTACTCTGACGCGTAATTTTACACGAGAAATGCAGCCAAACCTTGGAGCGTTTTGTCTTCGGCATATTCATGAATCCCCTCGCGATCAGACGTTCCAGGAGTCTCCCGTGTATTGATAACGGCTCCCTGATGTCCACAAATTAAAATCTCCCGAATCTAGAGCGAGCGAGCAAGTACCTTCGCAATCAAACGCACTGGCACTGGTCTGTGATTGGTCTGTTAACGCATTAGGCCCAACCCCCTATGGGCAGGTTTGATCTAGTGCTTGTACTGAAATCCCCCCCTCTTACACTTCCTCCTACAATGACGTAAAATGACGATTCTTGCGTCGTTGTAGGAGGAAGTAAAAAAGGTAAATAGCGGATTTCTCTCGTCTCAGGGGAAAATGAGAGAGTGTTGCACGACCATTCAATAGTATAACTGGGTTTCTAACAATGGACATCTTAATGAATGGAGTGTCCTTTTAAATAGCAAAAAAAATATTGCGCCATTGACCTTAGACCAGGTTTCAGTTGGTCAACGGCTCAGTGTATTTCAGTTGCCTCAATATAGCAACGCACCAACAATGCGCCTGAACACACCTGGTTTTCAGACCAAGAGCCCATGGGCGCACAAATGGGCGCAAATGCATTTGATATTTGCAACATGACATCATGACTTTTGCGTAAACATATACGCCACTTTCGAGTCAGGTGGCGTGTTATCTCCACGCATTTTGAGCTATCCGCGTGTATCCGCGTGTTTGCGTATATGTCTACGCCATTAACGTCCGCATCATTCCGCGTGTCTGAACACGCAGTCAAATCTCTAGTCATAAATGCCATTAACCCCAGTGACGGTTAAGTTTAGGGACGGGGTTGAGGTAAGTCATATATTTATCTTTCCTAGGATGGTAAGGGAACAGTTACAAATGCCATTAACCCCAGTGACGGTTAAGTTTAGGGATGGGGTTGAGGTAAATCATATCTTTTTCTTTCCTAGGATGGTAAGGGAACAGTCATAAATGCCATTAACCCCAGTGACGGTTAAGTTTAGGGATGGGGTTGAGGTAAATCATATCTTTTTCTTTCCTAGGATGGTAAGGGAACAGTCATAAATGCCATTAACCCCAGTGACGGTTAAGTTTAGGGACGGGGTTGAGGTAAGTCATGTATTTATATAACGTTAAGTCAACTGCGTTCATAAACACGCTGAAAGGCGATTATGCGTCTTGATAGCACGCCAAAAATGGAAATACCAATTGGCGTGTCATACACGCGCTACTTCATGAGATCAGTCTGATATTTGAGTAATGTGGCGCATCACGTAAAAATGAAAACCGCGTCAGGCTGAACAAAGCAAAAAACACTTGTGTCGTGCCTGGCGCTGCATTGCAACGTGTCTATGATAGCGCCTCATGTCTAATACACTAAACCTGACCAGCAGTTAACCAATACACTTGTGATGCCACTAGTTCCTCCTCCAGGAAAACAACAGTGCGGTTCTTCTGTGAAGTGCAGCTGAAACAACAGTCCGCGGTCAGATGCCAGATCGGTTAGAGGATCTGCGGCGAGCATTCCTCGGCGAGTGTTTGGCAGACAGCGCTTGGAAAACACGGCTCTGCTTAGATTTGAGTCAGTGAGCTGCAGAAATACAGAAACGCGTGAAACGGTTGAGCGAGAGGCGGATATAAGCGCTCTGGCTGGATTTGGCAGGAGCGGGGGACACTGGAATGCCATTAGAGAACTGCAAAACTGACGTAGAGCAATAATGAGCAGCACGTCTGAAATACTCATCATCTGACTCTGGATTCATAACAGCACACTGCCTACAAATACTGTATGAGAACTATAAAGGAACTGTATATGAACACGTCACAGTGTTCCTCATTTTAATAATCCATACGTAGAATAAAGGGACTGGACTGGTTGAGTTATTTGGTGGTGTGTTGTCGCTCTACTCAAGAGATGCTGTTTTTCCACCCTCAATCTAAACCCTCTTATTCGGCCTTCCTGAGGCATACGACTTAGGAAACAGCGGCTAAAATGTATTCTTAACACTTTTGTTGTGTTTTCACCATTTTTCTCACGAATGCTATAATGTTATAAATGACTGAGTTGAGTCGTGCTTGTGTTGGTAATTCGGGTCGATCAGCTTTTTCTTCTTGGCTGTCATTACTCTGATACAGCAAAACTGACCCCATGTTTAAAGCGCCTCGTACTCAACGGTTATGCTAAGGGTCTTACATTTCACACACACACACACACACACACACACACACGCTCTAAGGCCGTGTGTCCACCAAAGAGTTTTTCCACGCACCTGGCGTATGTTTTCAATGGGAGCACCGCGTTTTTTAAACGACATGAGCGTAACGAGGCGCTGAGCGTTTTTACTGGTCGCCAAGAGTTGAAGAATGTTCAACTTGGGTAAAACGCAACACTCATCACTGTCACTTTTTACCCAGCCGTCCAATCACAGTGAAGGAGGGGCGGGGCTAAACCACACCTACCAACTGTCACAACATTCTTTCTGTACAACGACATCAACCGGCAGAGCTAACCCAACAACATGGATGAAAATTTTTTTTTTAAGTATGAAACAAATGATCTACGAAATCAGTTACAAGTAAACTGTGCTGCGGATATTCTGTATCATAGCAACGAAACGTCTCAACGGAATAAACGCTGCACTGCCAAAACGCTCTCAAGCGCCCAAAGCACGGCGTCTTCAGCAGAGCGGCTAACGTTTTCAGCGCTTTGGTGGACATACGGCCTAAGCGCTAAACCAATCACAGCAGACTGGGGCCAGCCGTCCAATCACAGCAGACTGGGGCCAGCCGTCCAATCACAGCAGACTGGGGCCAGCCGTCCAATCACAGCAAACTGGGGCCAGTTGACCAATCACAGCATTTTGAGAAACTAAAACTGAGCGTTCAGACAGAGTGAGAAAACAGGTGCTGCAGCAATGTAAATGTAAATTATAAGAAAATTAGAGGGTTTTTTTTCCTTAATTACGTAAACATATTTTAGTAGACCCTATAAACAAAATTATGAACTGTTAAATAAACATAATGCGACCTTTTGAGACTTTATTTCATTTTTGGTTAGGCTTTATTTCATAGTACTTGCATTGTGTACTTACGGCGACCTTGGGCTTAAAAGGTAATTTACCATGGATTGTGGTTAGATTCAGGGTTAGTTCCTAGTTATTACACAGTTATTGTACTTGCATTATGTTCAGAACAGGACTACGGAAGCACTTTTCTGTTCAAAAGTGTAATCTGAGCTGTAAAGTGCCTGCAAACGCTTTTCTCTTTGACTTGCCAGTGTTGTTTGATTAGAAGTCCCTAATCTGCCTAAATAAGAGTCCATGTGGTCCTGTAAAGGACTGTCTATACCCTGCAGAAGAGCATGTGTTGTCCATGTGCTCTCCAGACATCGAGCTTTAACCAATAAAAGGCCGCTTGCATTAGGTGTTTTATGGCATGGCCTGGTCAAGACTCTTACATATGTAGAAACACACAATCACTGGTGCAGTTTTCCCTCTGATGTTTCTAATATCACACCATTCATTATGGAGTTCAGTGTGATTTTGGCCATTCTTTTGTCACCATATTTGCATTGTGTGTGTACAGGTTTATGCTGGAAGTGTCTTGCTGAAATATAAGTGTGTTAATCTGTGTGTTCTGCTCTCTTTCTCTCTGGGTTTGTTGTGCTGTTGAATCCGTCGTCCCGGTTGAATCCTTCTCTTCAGTGGATGATGAGGTAAGCCAGCGTTCACATGATGAGAGTTTAATGGGACACATCTGTCTCACTTTCATTATACCACTCGTACCGAACTGCTTACTGCATATTACTGGGCTTTTTTAAGATGGCAATGATGTACAGTAACTCAAAATGCGAATGAATCTTTCTCTGAAACACCCACGCTACCTCTATTCAAACAGCGGGATCAGTTAATAGAGGTTGAGTGCATTATGGGATTCATTGTGCAGGTCATCCACGCTGTATGATAGTATGCTATGAATCATGGGATGGTCATGTTGTTTCTCATTCCTGCCGTTGCTCAAGAAAGGGTTTGGTCACTGGTTTCACCAAGCCCAGTTTTTCTTGTTCCGAAAGATTCCTCTGGAATGAGAGAGAGAGATGCCAGGTCACTGTTTGCTCTGACATTTAACACGAGCATTCAATACGGGATCGTGTAGAGAAGATGCTGAATGGGTTATCAGGCCTTCTGTCGGGCTTCCCAGCATGCTCTTGGTGAGTGAGCGTCATGTGGCGCTGCAGCTGTGTTTGAGTGTGTTGAGCCGTGGCCAAACAGAGCAGCAAACAGTGTGTAGTTGTCAAGAGCATCTTGTTTATTTTGCGTGCATTCAATGCCAGCGTGTTATAATGTGTCGTTTGGGAAGAAGATGCTGCTTCAGATGTTTCTCCTAAAACTCCAGACACACACTCCATTATCACACCAGCACTAAACTATAAAATGGATCAATTGTGAATAGCATCTCGGATCCTCTGTGCCTGGAAGAGATGAATGCTTGAGTTCATCGCCCTATTTGACTTTTGATGGATGTTTGACATTGGGAAATTATTTAGATGTCTTCAGAGGGTAACACTTTACTTGAAGGGGTGTGCATAAGACTGACATGACACCTTCATAACCGTGATATGACATATGTCTTGAATATGAAGGAGGGTTTATGCATGTTTATGGCAACTGTCATTAAGTGTCTTTCACTCAATAATGACATTTTGAATGCAAATATGACATTTGTTATGACATCTTGACATAAACCATAAAATCATAACCTGTCAGTGTCTTTGTCATGACAACTTGACATTAAATGAAGTTAAACTGTCATGTGGTTGGCTTTGACATTGTCATGAGGCATTATAACTAGGGTTGGGTATCGTTTGAATTTGAACGATTCTGATTCCGATTCCGATTCCTTGTTTCGATTCCGGTTCCTAACGATTCTCGATTCCGATTCTTTTAAGAGGCAGGGTCAAAAAAGTTTAGCTAACCTTGCTAACCAACGGCCTTTCTGAAGGAAATACTCCTTCTGTAAAAATACTCCTTTTGTCACAAATTTTGCATTTTTGCCGAGATTTCGTTATTTTTAGAAAAGTGAAGCCACACTTTGGATCATCGACGTAAGCTACTCATGTTCGACTTGCGCGGTTATGCCAACACTTCCGGTAGACGCTTCTTCGTTGGTGTTGTTCAGCGGTTTCTTCTTCCGCTCGGTGGACCGTGAATATCAAAACTAGGAATCGAAATTTTTACTTTTGAACGATTCCGGGAAAAACGAAAAGTTAGTCTCGGTTCCAATCGATACTCGATTCTCGATACCCAACCCTAATTATAACTGTGTCATGAATATTTTTCGTGACCTCAACTACAGTGGTACACATTGAATTAGTCGTTAAAAAGTTATAATGGCTTCATGACAGCCAATGTCATAAAAAAACCACCTGACAGTTTAACCCTCTGGGGTCTAAGGTGTTTTTGGGGTCCTTGAGATGTTCTGACATGCCCTGACATTTGTACTTTTTTCAGTTGCTTATAAACATATTAATGGCACAGGTGAAATTACACTCTATTAAGCACAAACAGGGCTACCGTAATATATGAGCAACATGTATGTTTGTATTTTTGAGAGAATATTGTTTATGGTATTGTAAAAACTAAAAATGTAGGCCACAAAACACATACGAAATATGCGTCCACAAAACTTTTGATATGTTAACCAATAGGTTTGATATGTGTAATGTTAACCAGTAAACCTAGGTGGTTTCTTAAGTTTGATAATTAATCTGCTATGTCATGTTTATGACAGGTTGTGTCGTCAAGTTGTCATGACAAAGACACTGACAGGTTATGATGTATTGTCTTTGTTATGACACCTTGACATAAACCATCTCAAACAATGTCATTTTTGCATTGAAAATGTCATAACTGAGCGAATGACACTTAATGACAGTTGTCACAAACATGCATAAAACTTCCTTCATATTCATAACATATGTCATATCATGATCATGAAGGTGTCATGTTAGTCTTATGCACACCCCTTCAAGTGTTACCTAAATAATAAAGCTATATTAAACAGTTTTGTGATTTTTATTTTCTTGTGTTGTTATTTTGCGCTCTTTATCTCAGTCTCATTTGTATTTTCTGCTCCGCTATAAAAGCAAAGATGTAAATGCATTCCAACTCTGAATATTACATTTGTCACACAAAAGTTACTACAATTTCCATGCATGCCATGTAATAGTTAATCCTTAAACAAAAATGTATTATCATTTGCTCACCCTCATATAATGTCGAACAGCACACAAATGCCATACACTCCAGATCTCCTAAAGTCTAAAACGCCCGCTCCACCCAGTTTGTTCTCATTCATTTGGATTATGTGGATGTGACGTGTACCACATAAGAAAGATTTAACAAGATGAATAAATCACAGCAGAGTTTTAATTTCTGTTCTTACTTTAAACGATGAAGCTCACGTTACTTCACTGTATTTTCAGTAGTGACCCACAGATTACGACAATGGATGTTATGAATTCTGTCCGTTTTGTGGGTGTCTGGAAGACTGACGGCGGCTCACTGTCAGTTCTCCCTGTGTTAGCATGCTCTGGTTTCCCCCACAAATGTGTAAATGCGTGTGTGTGTGTGTGAGTCCTAAGCCATGTAATGGGAGGGTTGGGGAAAGAACCCAGAAAAGTCTTGCGTATGGTAAGAGATGGCCCTTAGAATCACCAAGAGTCAGATTTAGACCAGTAGACCAATCACAACAGACTGGGGCCATCTGACCAATCAGAGTAGACTGTGCTTTTAGGCAGGCTGGAATGGTTAATGAATGAATGTAAAGACTGACAGCACTTTTTTTGTTTTAGATATACTGACTAGAATCACAACCCACCATAAACCACCGACACCCACTGATGACAAACCACTTTACAATAACATCCTCAGTTTAGCTCCAGCTCTTCTTTCCCCATGCTGGATGTTTTTGAAGTTGTTGCTCGTGTCTGGGGTGTGGTGGAGATCTCTGCAATAAACGCAGAAAAAAAGATCCAAAATGCCACGACTACGCCAAAGTCAACTCTGTGGTTGTGATGTCATCTCATCCAGTTTTAGATCTGCAGACCGCTTTAACCACAGATATCTGTGTGTATGTGACGCCGGCAGTGTAAGACGTCAGCTTCCTGGCTATATTTGGACTTTATTAGGCCTTAAACTGGGCTGTCTGCTTGCAGTTGCAAGTTTATGTCTTTCACTGTCCTTAAGCGTCCTCGGTTCAGTGTTCCAGAGGGTGTGTTGAAAACACCCATCAGTCCCTCACAGAACCTCTCCAACCTGTAGAACCACGGCTTGAAATATCACTTCAACAAAAGCAACTTTAGTGCAGGCTTTCTGAACAATGAGTGGCGTCACGTCTGACTGCATCTTTCCAGCCTCCTGAAGGCTTTATCTGGACTCATCTCAGCATTGCTTTCACTTCACTTCACTAGACAAGACTGTCTATCATCTTCCTGTCCTGCAAATGATTTAAACGCTGTTTCATAACCAATTAAATGGGCTTTGTGTGTTAAATGACATGCACAAATAACATGTGTATTATATAATAATATAATAATATTATACTTTTTGTCTGCATTATAAAAGCCAGCAGTTACTGCAGTAGATTATCTATAGGCCTGGAAGTGTGTTTGTGTCAGACCTCACTCAGTTTCCACCATTTTTGGAACACTGGGTCACTTAGTTGGGTCATTTCTAATAATAATATTCCATGTTTATAAGGTAACCAGTTGTCTGAGATTTGTACTTTTTTTCTTTCTTTTTTTTTAACACATTTAAATCATCAATCATTATTTGAGCATGACAAAGTGTTAAAGGCACAGGCAGAGCAGGCCTGACTTGATATTCCACAAAAGATACTTTACACCGAACATTGAAATGTTTAATAACCACTAGGAACAATACACATCAACACCAATGTTAACACAAGACAAAGAACAGAAGAAAACTGATGGTATAAATACACAGGATGGTAAGGAACAGGTGAGACAACTATGGCAACCAAGAAAACAGGAACTCAAAAGACCGGATCTTTTTTTTAATTATTATTATTGAACTTTTTCAGGCAATACAAGACAAAAGAATATCAAAATAAAAGTTCATGAACAAAGACACAGGGGAATTGGGACAGTTACCACTTACTCTGTGAACATAACCTGGGGGCGTATTACAGAAACTGTCTTTGTCTTAAGTCTTAAGTTAATTAAACATTAATTAAAATTTAACACAAATTTGTATTACAGAAGCAAATCTTTGTTAATTTAGGATTCTTAATCTATCTTATAAAATATAATTTTATCTGTAGTTTAGAAATCTTAAACCCCTTCATTGAGTTCGGTAATCAACTCTAAGTTCTGTTACCAAGCAACCAATGACATGCAAACAGCTGCTGTGAAGTAAAACGGAAAAACTGGATAATGGAGAAACAAAATAAGTGGTGCTTTTCATTAGGCGAAGTTGTGATAACCTTAGTAGTAGAATAGGCAAAGCCTAATTATTTTATTTAATAGTCTGTAATTATTTGTCAGAGTTTTGTCATCAAAGTGCAGCACATCATTTGGTTGTTGACAAAGTCTTTCCAACATTAAACATCGCTGTTCTTCATCTTGTATCTTTTATGTAATTTTTACAGTACTTTTTTAATAATTTTGAAGTTAGGACACCATTGGGGTTGTCCCAAAGTTAAGACAATGTTTAGGGTTTTTTGTGGAGTTGGGATGCTTCTGTAATTTTCTTTATCTGTAGTTAAGATACGATTATGCATTTAAGAAATGTCATTTTGTAATAGCTTTTGTCCCAAATGAGGTCCTTACTGAAATTGCCATGGTTCCCAAACAGATAAAATAGGATTGTAAAGTTAGGATCTTTCTGTAATGCACCCCTGGTTGGTAAACCCAGATTTTCTTTCAGTCTCCTCACCCTTTTTAAAGTGTAAGCGATGTTTAATAGCTTCATTCATTCATTCATTCTGCAAAAATGCTTTTCTTACTTAAGTAATTTTGTCTTTATTTCAAGTACCAATATCTAAAAACTCTTTTTAAGTCATGATGCATTTTCTACATAGGCCTAAGAAAAAATTATGAGAAATTTAGTCTTGTTTCCTTGGGAATGTAAATTAAGTCCATTTAACTTAAAACAAGTTTATTTTTCTTATCCCATTGGCAGATAAAAATGCAATTTTTCCCCTACGAATCAAGATGAGAAAATGAAGGTGGAGATGAGGATCTTAGTGCAGGATAGTTTTAATGAAAAGAACAAAATAATAACCAATACTATAAGGAGCATGGCAAACATTAAAAAACTGAATATATAAAGTACAGTATAAAGAAGGGATAATGAGACTAATCATGGACTAATCAGTAAGAAAACAAGGGGACTACAAAACAAGGCACAGGAAATGGGAACACAACTTCAACATAAGAGTCCTGGGATGACAGAGGGAGAAAATGTTAATAAGGCAAGAAATTACTTGAAACAACTCTGAATCTTGAAAAACTCCAGACTTGACTCCAGCTTAAGGACTTGACTTGACTCAGACTTGACTTGACTTGGACTTGACTTGACTCAGACTTGACTTGACTTGGACTTGACTTGACTTGACTCGGACTTGACTTGACTTGACTTGACTTGACTCAGACTTGACTTGACTTGGACTTGACTTGACTCGGACTTGACTTGACTTGACTCGGACTTGACATGACTCGGACTTGACTTGACTTGACTTGACTTGACTCGGACTTGACTTGACTTGACTTGACTTGGACTTGACTTGACTCGGACTTGACTTGACTTGACTTGACTTGGACTTGACTTGACTCGGACTTGACTTGACTTGACTCGGACTTGACATGACTCGGACTTAGGGCTGAACGATTAATTGCATTTGCGATAAAATCGCAATATGATGAAACGCGATTTTGTAATCCCAAGAGCTGCGATTACACTGGTCACGTGACACGCGGGAGCAGTCTACAAGATCAAGCATCAACTTGCCACGCTACGCGGTCTGGCGTTCAGAAAAGAACAGTTTATTTTTAATGTATGTGATATACATACATACATACATACATCTTCTTCCGCTCATCCGGGGCCGGGTCGCGGGGGCAGCAGTCTAAGCAGAGATGCCCAGACTTCCCTCTCCCTAGACACTTCCTCCAGCTCTTCTGGGGGGATACCGAGGCGTTCCCAGGCCAGCCGGGAGACATAGTCTCTCCAGCGTGTCCTAGGTCTTCCCCGGGGCCTCCGCCCAGTGGGACTTGCCCGGAACACCTCCCCAGGAAGGCATCCAGGAGGCATCCGGAACAGATGCCCGAGCCACCTCAGCTGACCCCTCTCAATGTGGAGGAGCAGCGGCTCCAGTCTGAGCTCCTCCCGAGTGACCGAGCTTCTCACCCTATCTCTAAGGGATCGCCCAGCCACCCTGCGGAGAAAGCTCATTTCAGCCGCCTGTATCCGGGATCTTGTCCTTTCGGTCATGCTCATGACCATAGGTGAGAGTAGGAACGTAGATTGACTGGTAAATCGAGAGCTTTGCCTTACGGCTCAGCTCCTTCTTTACCACAACAGACCGGTACATCGACCGCATTACTGCTGAAGCTGCACCGATCCGTCTGTCAATCTCCCGTTCCATCCTTCCCTCACTCGTGAACAAAACCCCAAGATACTTAAACTCCTCCACTTGAGGCAGGATCTCTCCACCAACCTGAAGTGGGCAAGCCACCCTTTTCCGGCTGAGGACCATGGCCTCGGATTTGGAGGTGCTTATTTTCATCCCAGCCGCTTCACACTCGGCTGCAAACCGTCCCAGTGCATGCTGAAGGTCCTGGTGTGAAGGGGCCAACACGACAACATCATCCGCGAAGAGCAGAGACGAAATCGTGTGGTCCCCAAACCTGACGCCCTCCGGCCCCTGGCTGCGCCTAGAAATTCTGTCCATAAAAATTATGAACAGAACCGGCGACAAAGGGCAGCCCTGCCGGAGTCCAACATGCACCGGGAAGAAGTCTGACTTACTACCGGCAATGCGAACCAAGCTCCTGCTTCGGTCATACAGGGACCGGACAGCCCTTAGCAAAGGACCCCGGACCCCATATTCCCGGAGCACCCTCCACAGGCCGCCTCGGGGGACACAGTCGAATGCCTTCTCCAAATCCACAAAACACATGTGGACTGGTTGGGCAAACTCCCATGAACCCTCCAGCACCCTGTAGAGAGTATAGAGCTGGTCCAGTGTTCCACGGCCAGGACGAAAACCGCACTGTTCCTCCTGAATCCGAGGTTCCACTATCGGGAGGAACAGTGCGGTTTTCGTCCTGGCCGTGGAACACTGGACCAGTATGTGATATTAGACACTGTATGTGATATTGACACTGTATGTAGACACTGTATGTGATATTGTGTTATTTATTCTCTCCCCAACAATCCTGGATCGATTCAGAGAATTTCAGATTCGAGTCTGAGCTTATTTTTTAAACACAGATGCGTGATGACGCTGCGCGTGCTTCAGAAACTAACCGTGTTCTGCTTGCTTCTATTTTCTCTCTTTCTTTCTCTCTCTCTCTCTCTTTCTCTCTCTCTTACTCAAAACATAGTAACGTTATTTCATAAAGTTCGGGGTTGAACCAAATTACAAGGACATTCGCGGGCTTGCCGCTTTGCTTGATGTTATAACGTTACTCTTGCAGTGCACGTTCTCTCCCCCGGGAATTTTCCTTACAAATGCTTCACAGAGGCGTTATTTATGTCTTTTGGAATGCAGTTGGCTTATATATTAAAACTATGAAAATCACTGAGAAGGCTGCTTTCATTTTAAAATACTAACACGCGCTTTGTGAAGAGCGCTCGTGCATGCAACCGTGAGCGACTCATTGGTTAAATGTGCATAAACTTGCATGTCAAAATGCTTTTATGATGCGAAATAATGTAAACACGGTCAGTTTTTAAACCAACAGGACAAACCACATTTACAATTTCAAAAGAGATATATGCATTAGTGTGAATGCAGCTTATCATATCTAAACTGAGGGGAAATCACTCCAGCTCTTGAATGAAAAACATTCAGACAGCCTACTTTTAAATACTGAGACCACTCTTTCTTTATTGCTTGTAATGTTTTTTTTGTTTGTTTCTCTTTATTTACTAGCTTTTATATTATGAAGATGTATTATTTTATAAAGCCAATTTAAAATTCTTAACATTGGTTTAATGTTTTTTTTATAATTATTTTTTAAAGTATGTGTTTTTACACATGTAATTAAATACATATTTTAAGAGAAAAAAAGTAGATCGGATCATGAGCTGCCTAAAGATTCCCATCCCTACTGTACAATGATTTATTGCTTGTCTTTGTCGACTAATACAGAAGGTAAAGAATTATTATTTTTTTTAAATCGCATATTAAATCGCAATCGCAATATTGGTTAAAAAAAACGCAATAAGATTATTTTCCATAATCGTTCAGCCCTACTCGGACTTGACATGACTCAGACTTGACTTGACTCTGACTTGACTCAGACTTGACTTGACCTTGACCTTGACTTGGACTTGACTTGACTCAGTAATTTAATGACCTCCTTTTATTGACCTGTACTGTATTCTACTGTATCTATGATGCATGTGTGCTGTTATGTTATTGAATTTTGTGATGCTAATAATTTTGTTTGTTGTTTTTGATTTTTAAATTCTTTTTACCTTTGTTTGCTCTTACAGTGACCTTGGTTGTTATGAAAGGCGCTGTTAAATAAAATAATAAATAAAGTATTATTATTGTGATAATTCTCAGGTTCTGGGTGAAGTGAGGGTGATGGAAGGAGACACAGGGTCTGCGATATCTGGGGCTCGTGCACTTTTATTTTTACTCTTTTTCGCTCCGCTTTTGGCTCCGTCTCAGTGAATGGGCGATTTGTGTCACGTCTTGTCGGTCCGTGCACGAGCTCCCAGTCTCTCTCAATTGTGCTGTCTGCCCGGGCTGCTTACAGTATATGCGGTCTCCTCACGCCAATTACTGCAATCACAGACAGGTGTTCGTCATTTGAACTTGACCTGCTTACTCACCGCCTGGCTCCGCCCCCGCTCTCCCGCTGCAGATCTCGCCAAACCACGCACCCCTCGCCACAATTATTATTAACATCTCTGGACACAGGTTATTTGACAAAAGACACAGGTGTAGACAGTGTGTAGGTGTAGACTGTGACTGTATTATAATGTTATTAAGCAGTGGATCTCGTTCTTAATTTCTCCAATAGGATGCTCCACACTTGTTTAATTGTAGTAATCTGCTAAACAACTACTCCACTACCACTAGCCCAAAACAAGAGTTCAGTGCCAGTTACTGTTTTATTTCGCAGTTCAATCACGTTTTGTACAGTTCTGTCTTCGTTTCTTTACTTTCATACTGCATAACTCCACACTAACCCCCCAAGACGTTATTTCTATGTAGTTGACAACAACAGTTTTGGTCCTTGCTTCCATCATCCTCCTCCATCTTCACTGGCTCAGCCTCGGCCTCCTGGTCTGCAGTGACTCTGGAATGCCTGTGAACACCCAAAGACGCTTGCGTTACTGAGGCCTTTTCTATAAATATAACCCAGCCTGGTTCTCATGGCTCTGAGTGACCCGAGGGTTACATCAGAGGACCGTCCAGCCTCGGCAGTTGTTTTGGGCTGCCGTTAGAGAGTGTTGGGCGTGTGCTTTAAAAGCAGCCAATCAGCTAAAATGCCGTTTCAAATGTCTCATTTCAGAAATGTGTGTGTGATTGAGAGTTTGTTGCTGTGCTACTGTTTCTACAGATTTCAGTGTGCAGATTGTCCGTATTTTCCACTTTTTCCATGTTTTAATTAGTTTGGGGATTTGGTGTAAGATATTACAATGAACAAAGTTAGACTCACCTGCCACACAGAAACTGTGTTTGATACTTCATCTTTCCATGCAATCCACTGAATTAGCTCTTCAATTTCCAGTGTGCCAAATAAATCGGTAATATTAACTCTGATTATGAATATTTCTTTCTTTACTTTTGTTGTTTGAGATGATAACTGGTCTATTTATTGGATAGTACAATAGAGATTTTAACAGGGACAATCTTGGCTGGGAATTGAATTTGGTGCGCTAACCACAGGGCCACCGGCACCGACAACTGGTCTTCAGTTGTTCACAATATCATGATGTCACATGACAACAATGTGTTCAAGTACATGTTTGGCAAAAACCCTTATCTGTTGAATATTTCTCTGCTCTTTCAATGAATATCTTACAATGGGAATAAAATATTTGGCACTGTTCTGTGATGCGCGTTCGTGACTCTCCTGTTCGAACTCGTTCATCAGAATGAACAAGTCTTTTTCCGAGTCAATTTGTTTGTTTCGTTGGTTGAATGAACCAAATGACTCGGAAAAAGATTCGTTCATTTTGATGAACGAGTTCAAACAGGAGAGTCACAAACTGAACGAGTTCAAACTGTTTAAACTAGCTCATCAAAATGAACGAAACTTTTTCAGAGTCATTTGGTTCATTCAACGAACGAAACGAACAAATTGAATCGGAAAAAGATTCGTTCATTTTGATGAACGAGTTCGAACAGGAGAGTCACACAGAACAGTGCAAGGCGAGCATTTGAGCTTATAAAACTAAAACTTTGTTATTTATTTATTAGATCGATCATTTCGCTTGATAAGACCCTTATTGATCGTCTGGAGTCGTTTAAAGCCCTTTGAACAGTTTGCACTGAAACCGTCTTTTGGAACCGTTTGGTTCCCATTGAAGTCCATTATATGGAGAAAAATCCTGGAATGTTTTCATCAAAAACCTTCATTTCTTTTCGACTGAAGAAAGAAAGACATGGACATCTTGGATGACACGGGGGTGAGTAAATTATCAGCAAAAGTTTTTTTATGTGATGGATGCTTCCAGCACTGCAGGCCATTGAGATGTGCGCTGTGAGGAGTGAAGCTGTAGTGTGTGTTTATCGCGTGACCGAGAGCCTCGGGTTGACCTGTGTGTGGAATGTGGAGCCGCGCTGAGACAAAACAAGCCTCTTGATGAACTTAATGAAGACACTTCGGTGTGTTTCCTCTGGCTGGATCACGTTACCTTCACATCTGTCTGGATGTTGATGCACAAACACAGTGTGTGTGCGCTGTGAACCGAGACGCTTCTCTGACGTGTCTGCAGGTTCTGTCAGACTGACAGTGTGTGATTTATGTTGTTTTTGGCCTTTGGCAGTTTGTTCACAGTTACAGAAGCCCTCAAAACACACACGTCACAAGCTGCCAACAATCACACTCTAAAATACCTGTGCAGATGCTGGTATACGTCTATCTGACAGCCACAATATATTTCTCCTCCGCAGATATTCAGTGTGTAAACGCAGCGATTCTGTCCGTGTGTATTCAGCCTCGCGACTTTCTGAACCTCATTGACAGTGGAGGACTTATTGTGTGTGTTCATGCTACTCTTTTACACACAACTCAGCGATCAGTAGCAGTCAGGATTCAAAACCAACAGACATCGTCATTTATCATAAGCATTGTATTTCAAGTTTGCAGAATTCATACTATATTATTTCCTGGAAATCTCCCTCAAAACGTAGTATTCATGCTTGCACACTTTAGTTCCTCTCACCAAGCTGTCATATGGCTTCAGAAATGTGTTGAGTTTTGTCAGTTTGATCACACACACACACATCTATCAGGAGAAATGAACCTTTCTGCTCCATGTGTCACGATAGTCCGCATTATCTCACGGCAGAATGGTCCATCATCTTACGATTTAAGACTTTTAAACTCTAGTTTATACTGTATTATCAACTTCTAATGCATTTTTGTTAATAACTACAACATTTAAGATAAATGTTTGCTTTATAAATGAAGTAAAGATGTGACACGAGTGTGTGTGAGAAGCCCAACATGTGTTATCCAGCGTTTCAAAGCGCTCCTGCCTGCCTTCTGTGCGTTTCCTTCCCTTTACGTCACACACACACTCACACATTGCATAGACTTCCATTGATTTTATATTAATAATATTTTCTATGGCTAATCCGAGGCTTAACCGTTAATTCATCAGAAACATGTGCAAAACACTAGATTTAAATACAAACATGTTTTGGCCGGTTTAATGAGTGAGGAGGACCATTAAAATGGCCAGTAACACCTTTTTTAAAGTGGTATTAGATCTACTTACAGTAGTAATAACAGTAAATTATGCATAATTACTAACCAACCTTAAACCAACACTGAACCCATAACTGTAACTCTAATATTACTCATTTCAGTAAGTGCAATGTGTCACCCTAAAATAAAGTGTAACCAGACGTCCTCACTAGTCTGTTGTCATATTATTTCACCCCTTACAAATATCTTTACATAGACTTTCCGAATTTTCATAGGCATGTTTTTATACTGTATATTCTCTCCCATATACACTAACATGGCCCCTAAAAATTGCCAAAAAATCATCATTTGATCATTTATAAGCTGACCAAATGGTCCCACAATGTCACAATCTTTATGGGGTCCTCACAATGTAGGTTAAACAAGAACACACACACTTGTCTGCTGAAACTCCACCTCCATGTCATCCATCACAGCTTTCTCCAACTGTATTTGACAATAGAAATGGTTTTGTGTTGTTGTGTTGAATGCGGCTTGTGTCAAACAGAAGGCTTTGCTTGTAAGCTAAACGACTTTATCAGGCTTAATCACATTTCAGGTTTTGTGTCAGGGCTTCCAGCAGCTTAGTTGCCAATACTTTGTTCCTCTCCCCATTAAGTCCCATACAAAGCATGCTGGAAACCATAGTTACTCAGACTACTGGTACACAGAGTACTGGATTAGTTCACACTCACTAATTGAATCTAGTAGAGTGCACAAATTAAAAGAGTTACTTTAATCGAAAGAAAAGAAATAAAGTTAAAAACAATCACAAATAATATCAAGTTAATAAAGGCCTCACTGAAAGAACCACATCATGAAGATCCTAGTGATCTTCCTGTCGGGATATGAGGCTCCAACCGTGTGTGATGCGGACACCAGACAACACTTCACATCAGTCTGAAGAAGACCACAGATGCTCTTGACTCGGTCGGACCTGCTGATTCATTTGATTTGACTTTCCTATACCGATAACCCGAAGCAAAAAATCCTGTTTCTAATTGTCACAGATATTCCCCTTTAAGTTCTCTTCAGAGATGAGACCTCATGCAACATAAACAGTTTTAATGTAATCAACAGAAGTGGTGTAGGCTGAAATGATCCCTATAGACTGAGACATGTGAATGTGGGATCCATGCTCTCTATAGTGAAGGTGAACTACAGGATTCTGAGGTTAAACGTCCAGTCACTTTCAGAGTAACCTCTTTTTCTTCATCTGGGTAGATGAATCTGATGGTTCGAGGTGAACTCATGGTTTCCTTTAACAATCGCTGTAATCAGGGCCGGAGTTGAGGGAATCTGTTCAACACCAAGAAAATCCTACGAGGCTTTTAAAGGTGCTATATGTATTTTTTTAGTGGCCTCTATTGGTGATGTTTCAGATTGCAACCAATTTTCACAAGAGTGCTTGTCCTCTTGCGCGTGCTGGAACACTAGAGCGAACACTCATGGTACCGCCACACCAGAGAAAGTATCACACAACATGCTGGAAACTCATGTAAACTCCCACTGCAACGTTACAGTAATGGCGAGTGGTACGGTACGGTACAGTTCGGTTCGGTACGCAATTATTTGCGTTTCCACTGTCAAAAGTTGTGAATGGTACCAAAAAGCCAAACCGTACCACTTTTTGGGTACCCTTCCGTTGGGGTACCTAGCACAGTGAAAGGGTAGTAAAAGGTGGAGCTAGACTCACTGCAGAACGCTGATTGGTGGACGGAGTATCGTCACTCGCGCGTGCTACTAGGGCATTAGAAGCATACAGTTGAAATATAATTCTACTGTTAATGTGTCACGAAATGTAGTTTTAAGAGTTTTTCAGGCGAGAAAGTAGTTTTTGAAAGCTCAAATCTGTGGTTTATTTATAGATTTATGATAATTTGACTGAGATCCATTCCAAGCGATCACCGGACGCTGGCGCTCGTGTCCCCCGCCTGGAACAGCCTTTCCTCGGCTAGTCATCCTGATGTTTGCCGCTGACTCGGACGTCTCTGTAGTGGTTAAACATGAGATATAGTTCGTCTTGTATAAACCTAACAGGCGATCTTTAGTCTCGTGAATCTATAATTCGTTCCCTGGCCAATAGTTTTGGCAGAAGGCTACGTGAAGTTTCATATCTTTGAGCGCTGAATTATATTTGACTGACTGAATTGTTTCTTGATGTTTTACTTATACTTTTATAATGGCTGTTATTGATAAAACTGAAATTCAACAAAAACAGATAGTTTTGTCATTTTTTTTTATTACAAGATCATCTGTAATGTTTTTATTGCAACATTTGTACCAATGCGATATGCAATACATTACATTACATATTGCCTGGAATAGGTTTAATATTTTTAAATTTAAACGAAAAGTGGCAGGGTTGTTTTATATTTCGTTTTGTTATAAATATAACGTTACATACATGAAGTGAATATAATCAATAGGCTATGCGTTGCCTGATCCACATTTGTGTGCTTTAGAATGTTTAAAATGTATTGAAATGAAATCGAAAAGAAGCAGAGTGGTGTTTTATAACATATTTCGTTTTATTGTTGCCTAAAATGAACATACAGAGATAACCGGAGTGAGCAGAGTGCCGCGTTCAAGAACGCGCTGTTAAACAGAATTACTGGACTCGCGTCCTCGGGATCATTCTCCTGAGTCGGACTTTGCGATGGCTACTTGGTATTGAGAAACGCCTAATGCCAACGCTTTTTTCTAGTGACAAACATGCTGAGAAGCAAGAACAAGATCTGCTGTCTGTCATCCATTGTTGTTTACTATGTTGCTTTCTTCACGCGAAAATGACGTTGGCAAACACCACGCCTATCAAGTAAGGGTACTGTTGGCGGTGGAAACGCAAGCCGGATCATGGTGTACCGACCCGACCCCTTACTGTACCGTACCGTACCGTATCGTACCCCTCAGTGGAAACGAGCCATAATAGGCTACTGTTATCAGCTTGACTGAACTAATGCCCCATGCTCAAGCGCTCGGCCGATATTGATCCGTGTTTTCGTCCTAAGTCGACCCGATTCACGTTTGGCCCGACGAGCTTCAGCAGATACTGAGATTTTAGTTTCATTTTGTTTTTAATATTTATGTGGAGTTTGTGTTAGAGTGTGTGTTGTGCTGGAGGCAAGTCGTTTTGGGCTGTTATCAGACATGTCGTCAGCTACAGTGCCGTCGCATAGACTGTATATAAAAGGAGAGAGGCTCGGGAGCGCGCATGCATGTCACATCCGATGGATTTCGCAGAAAATCCGACCCGGAGACTTCACATAAAAATAGGAATACTGGCCTTCAGAAGCTCCACAAGTGGATCATTGTAATGTGTGATTACAACCCCTACACACACAGGCAATAAAAAAGGGATTCATTTTAGAAGAAAAATTACATATAGCACCTTTAACCAAGAAATATGTCATCTAGTAACACTAGGTGTCTTGCTTCATTATTAGTCAATGGCCTGGTTTCAGCAAGGATTAGGCCTTAGTTTAATTAGCTTAAAGATGCCTTACAAAAAATGACTGTGTGCATTGAGACAAAACACTGACATAGTCTGCAAGTTGCTTTCATTTAAAGGGGTGATGAACTGAGAAATCAAACCTGAGCTTTTGACATCTAAGAGGTCATCATATAAACGTCCTTGTTAGTCCAATAAAAGCTTCTATTGACACCAGCCTCAGCAAACGACTCGTTTTTCAAAGTGGGGAACTATGACGTCCAAGAGGATAAAACCCCACCCCCGCAGAAGAAGATCAACGTCTACTTCAACACGGCCGTTAGCCCCGCCCACCGATTCACACATTACACGCATAGCTAAATAGCATAGATTTCTACCTCGTGATGACAAACCGGATCGAGCTACCGAGCGATACAGAATATTGTGCAGCGCCTGGTTGTGGAACTTTATTTTTAATGACGTTCCAGCTGATGAGGTAAAACCTCGTCCGTCTGTTCGCTTCATTTCACTGAGGATTGTTTTGTAAACAAGACTGGATTTGCAGAGCGATTAAGAGTAAAGAACGTGCTGTGCCGTCTATATTAGATCTGACAGGAATGGTGCAACACACGGACTCTGGGTCGAACGTGTACGGGCGAATCATTCTGGTTGCCATTTGACAACATTGAACGTTTTCAAAACAATTTCCAGACGGGGTGAGTTGAAACTCATTATAATATGCAAAACTGTTCTCCACTCACAGCAGGGGGCGTTTATTTCCAAGTCTTCAGTGCGACACGCCCATAAAAACCCAGCGTTTTTCAGCTAGGCTCAAAACTTGGGTACAAAATAGCCTATTACTAATTCATTTTGATGTTTTTGAACGCAAAAACCAAGCGAACGTCATAAGTTGACCTCAGGCAACAATATAATACAATTTAATAAGTCAGTTCATGACCCCTTTAAAACTGTTCAAACATGTATTTTAGTCTGGGAATAGCTTAAAGGGACAGTTCACCCAAAAATGAAAATCAGCCCATGATTTACTCACCCTGAAGTCATCCTAGGTGTATATGACTTCTTTCAGATGAATACAATCTGAGTTATATTAAAAAATGTCCTGGCACATATACACCTAACTTCAGGGTGAGTAAATTTTCATTTTTGGGTGAACTGTGCCTTTAAGTCTTGTCTGTGAAGCCGGGGGTTTATTTATCATCCACGCTTCAAACTGTGAGTTTGCGTACAACAAGCAAGAGATGCATTAATGGATTAGAAATGATTTCTGCGTTGCATAAGTTCTCTTAAATAGTTCCCGAGTCTTCGACATGAGATTCACCAACAAGAGATTTATGGCCTTAGCAATCAAACGGCTAATAAAAACACAGCAAAATGTCCCTCAAAAGTTATTAAAGGGGTCAGTTAAACCCCTTTATTAAAGGGGGAGTTTTGGTGAGAGTCCAGAACTCAGTCACTGATAAACTCACACTGTTTGATTGACAGCTCAGTGGTTGTACTTTCTACAGTAAATATAATTTAATCGCAGTTTAAATAACAGATTGTTCTGTTCCTACTCAGAGAAATAATGTGAAGTTGATCGGACTGCACATGAATCATTACATAACAGAAATCACTGGTCACAGAATTAACGGTTACATGCTGTGGCATTACTTTATAAGTCCATATCGTAAAATCGCAATCTGAAATTGCGACTGATCCACCAAAGAATCCACAGAAATGTACCGACATTTACATAATGTTGAAAATAAATAACCACATTCTCAGCTTATTCGTGTTTAGTCCAGTAATCCTGAATTGCTCTTCTGTCCTCGTCCTGTCACTCACACACCAGTGGGCGGAGCCAGAGTTACAGCGATGAAGTCGGCGCCGCTCCTTCACCTCCACAACGAGTCGTTATCTGGCCTCGGGTACAATAAAAGATGATCTTGGACTAACAAAGAAGTTTCAGTTCTGATCCTTACAGGATGATGACCTCTTATATATCAAAAGCTCATGGAAAATTGTATTTCCCAATTATATCACATGAGTTCAATTATATCACCTGATTTGTAAGTATTTGTGTAATTTACAGTGAGCTTAAAGCATTGTACTGTATGTTAAGTTTGTTGCGTGTGGTGACTTGCATTGTGCATCTGAAGGAATCTTTGATTCTTTTAACTCAATAAGTGTGCTAGTGTGTAGGGCCAGACGCTTTCCCACTGTCACTTCAGGAGCGTGATCAGGCCTCGTCTGGGCCAACAGCCTGGGGTTTTTGTCCGCCGAACAGCTTGGTCCCGGGCGGGCTGACTGGGGCTTGAGGAGTGGTTATGAACAGAGTCTGGAGACGGTCATTTCCCATGTTTTCATATCAGGTTACCGGCTAATCTCAACATTTTAAACTATTGTCAGCTCAAAACTTGCTGTCGGACACCAGCGAGTGTTTTAAAATAACTTCCAATGGGGATTCTGATCACCGGCTAAAGGTGATGCTAAAGGCTACTAATGCTAACTATTGGGATAATAAATACACATATGATTATGTAAAAACAACAGAGACTGCTTGAAGAATCTAGACAAATCGTACTAGACAGCTCAGGACCCCTAGCAGCCACTAGCAAATGCACAGAACTGTGTTTAGCATTTAACAAGAACATTATAGCGCCCTGGCAATGGCCAAAACAAACAGAAGCTCATTTTCTGCTGAAAAAGGAAAAGATCCTGTGTATTGTTGGGTATGTGCCCATGTTATCAAGCATGATTATGTAATCATTTGGCTGGTTTCCAGTTTGGTAATGTTCAGCTATAATGCCTGGCACTGCATGCTAGCAGGCTAGTTGTGGAAAACACAACACAAATCAGCTCCCGTCGCTGAGCTAGAGTAGAGCGAGCAGTAATCAACAAGAAAGCCCTGAAATCCGCTGTGGTTAGCAAAGCCTCTGCGAATCTGAGCCGGCGACGTGGAAACTAATTGAAGGGGATTGTGCGAGGGTCACTCATCTCTCTGCAGCAGTGCATCGGGACGGAGCCGAGGATGCTGGATCCCTCTCACGAGCCGCTAGATCCTCCCTCTCCTGCTGAAGTAAGGCTGATTGATCCCTCTGGCTCTCTGTATTTCATCTCTATGATTGATTATCAGCTTCTTGCAGCCTAAACATGTTTGATTGATTCTTTTTCTGGTGTCTTCAGTTGGTAAAGTGTTTAGTTTAGTTGTAATAAATGTGTTGTAGAAATGTGTAGAGGGTTTTTATTCATTTGTTATTCAATGTAGCTAACAGTGCAGCATCTTCTAAAGTAAGTTTCCCATATAGAGGATCATATTGTTGAGGTTCAGATAAACGGATTGTCTTCGGCTTGTTTTGCTGTCAAATCACAGAAAATGGATAAAAGTTAAAACTGTAAAAAAATATTTTCATGATTTGTAATCACAACGTTTTTTTCTTTTGTCAAATCAACTTAACTAATTTATGTAGTTTAGATAACATAATTTTAATAAATTCTCAAAACAGAATTTAGATTTTTTTTGGTGATTAAATCATTGTATTAACTCAATTTTTCCATTTCAGTGAACTTAAAATTTTAAGGCAACCAGTTTACTTCAATTTTTAGGTTAAACCAACAATATTTTTTACAGTGCATGTATGGAGTTCCCCACATTATTTCCCACAAATACCGATAACACGAGCTCAAGTGTGCATCCTTCATAACAACACAGAATGTGTTCAGAATTTGTTTTAATAATTGTGTGTGTGTGTTGTGTGTTGTGGATTGATAGCATGTGTCATTCTGAGTGGAATGATGTGTGTGCTCAAGTGAAGCTTAGATGGAAACTACAGGTAGAAATAGCACATTTAGACATGTGAGGCTTTTTCATTGGTTTGTTTTCACAATATCAAACAATGAAAATAAGAATGGACCTTCTTAACTATTTCCCCGCCATTGACACGTTTTTCTGTAATTTAAGACACAACACTTCTCCGCCATTGACAAGTTTTTTTTTTCTTTTCTCTGCAATAGAAACTTTTCAGGTTCTCAGAAGCGATTGTCGTCATAATTGGATAAACTTTTATAGCAGTGAATGAGAGACTACATTGAACATATGTTTTTGTGTTCCCATTTGCTCAAACAATAGTATTTTCATAACTTTCAAAAAGAGGGAAAAAGATTGATAACAGCAGTCAGAAGAGAGAAAAGCATCACTCGCACAGCCGCTGTATTAGAAACACCCTCACTGCAGCGTTAGTCTTGTAATATGATGCAAAGGTAATATAACACAAAGTATTGTGTTATAAATGTGCGTAAAGTAGCCCTCAAACCGTATTCACTTTATAGCCCTTAATCCTGTAATTATTATGGACAAATGTGGGCACAGAGGACTCAGGTGTGATCCTAATTTTTATTTATTATAAATGTTATATCACTGTCTTCGATAAAGTTTTGTCGGTCCCACTTTATATTAAGTGGCTTTAAGTACTATGTACTTACATTTAAAAATAAGTACAATGTACTTATTGTGCTCATGTTGTATTGTAAATCACGTTTGGTGCTATTGAGGTGTGATACGGGTAAGGTTAGGGACAGGTGTGGTGGTATGGGTAGGTTTAAGGGTAGGTTTAAGTGTAAGGGATGGGTCAGCTGTGTAATTACATAAATTAATTACGGCTGTAATTACATGCTGGTATTTTTTAAATATAAGTACAATGTAAAAACATGTATGTACACAATAAGTCCATTGTATCAAATTATTAATTTCAATGTAAGTACATGGTACTTAAAGCCACTTAATATAAAGTGGGACCGTTTTTTCTATCCGTTTATATTTTTATATTTTGTGGGTATTTTTGAATTTATTTACTTCAAAAGGTATCATATTTTCTATGTAAATTATGCTTATTTTTTAACTACATCATTCCAATAAGTTCTTAGAGCTGAAACCTAAAGATGAAGTGACTTTGCTGTCACCTGGTGTCTTATTTTGGCTTATTTTAGAATGCTCTAAATTACAGTTTTCCCCATTCATTTCTATGGGTGCCCATTTTTGACCCAAATACAAGATTAAGGAGGTTTTTTCACCCACTTAACATTGTAGAATTGAGTCCAAAAAAACCTGTGTGTGTTCAGGAGGCAAACTTAGGAAAAGTAGCCAAGTCTTGTACCGCTCAGATCAAGGGAAGTATTTTTTAAAAATAAATCAAAACTATTTTGCCCACATTTGTCCAGAATACGGTTTTAGGGTTAAAAAAAAAAAAAAATATAAAAACCTTTGCAGCATTTACGATGCTGATGACTGTTAAATAGGGTCATCACAGTCCGTGAAAAGGGATCCATCCATGTTGTTTAGTGTTATATATGTTAGGGGGCGCTGTGTTACACATCTTCTGAATGAGTGCAAAATCTCCAGATCCAAGTTATGCAGCGCATCTTACGCACAAGTAAGCAAACGAGATCATTTTTGATATATTGACCACAACGTTCTTTCTAAAACATTACCAATAGTTAGCACAGTCATTATATGCTGGTTAATGTAATAAAGGTTATGGCAATAATATAACAACCAGAGCTTCATTTGCAGAAGTCGCCATCTGGATAATTAGAGATGCTCTGGAGGAGGAACTCGATGTAACTGCTCAAAAAGCCTCTTCAAATGAGTGTTTGGGGAGGGGAGTAAATCTACTTTAATCCACTGCAAACAGACTTATGGTTCTCTTGTGGAAAAGCCACTTTATACCATCTAATTAATTCCCCTGGATAAAATCGAGCCCTACATTTATGTTCTCCTAATCCATTGTCATATTACAGCAGTGAGACGGGTTGAGAGTGAATGTTGTGTGATGTTGGCTTTGGGTTGCTTCAGTGTGGCATCAATTAAAACAAATGGTAGGGAAAATACGAAGAGTTATAATTAATTTCCATATTTATTTGAAGTTCTCAGGGAGAAGTGCTTCATGTGTCTCTGGATGTGTTTGGAAGAAATCAAGTCGGTTGTAAAAGGAAAAAACCTTAGTCTCAGCCCGATGTGAATGATACTGTGCATTTATGATCTACACCATCCACCTACTGAATGCCTGGAACGCAAGTCAGTTTAAGGCCACTTGCAGAAGTGTTGGGACAGACTGAGAGGAAGCAGTATTGTTTTTCTTTTGAACTAGGCTGGTCAGAGCGGGGCAGTGCATCTTGGGAGATTTCTGGGTTATTTTTAGAGTTAGCCTGAGAATTCAGGCGGAGGTCACCTCGAAAAATTCAGCTCTAGCAAGTGGCCATGAAATATGTTCTCCTGTGATGTGGTGAATTCCTAACATTTTATTTTCTGCTACTGATACATTTATCAGGGCGCTGTTAAAAACCACCTCTCATGGGTCCGTTGCCTGAAACCGCTCTGGTTCTCCTCGCCCCACTCCACGGTGGATCAGGCTGGATCCCCATTAACCTCCATGGAGTGGTTGCTAATCTTCCTGGGGTCCACAAAACAATACAAGGATAAAAAGCAATACAAATTATAAATAAAAATACTCAAATCAAACCAAAACTGTACTTCTTCCACCTTATAGTCTTTTGGTGTTTCCATTCATCTTAAAGGTGTAATAATGTATTATAGCTTGTCAAATTTGTTCCTTATTGGGTGTGAGCAACAACGCGCCATTTTTGTGTGTGTCCCTTTAAATGCAAATGAGCTGCTGCCCCGCCCCCATTCAGAAGACACCCGATCCTTTACACGAGCTTCGGATACTCTGACAATGACAAAACACGCGAATGATCTCAGTCATCCAAAATCTCGTCGAGTTTCAAGTACCGTCATGTTTAACTTTTACACAAGTTTACACATTTCCCTGAGGTCTTTAGAAGACAGCTGTGACATTGTTTAGTCGAATAGTGTTCAGTGCTCGTCTGTGCAGAAACGACAGAACAGTTCGCAGTTTTACCATTGTCTCAGAATTCTTGGTCTCACAGTATTTGCAGGACTTTGCCTGTGTTTTTAAATATGCCGTGTAACAAAGAATTGTAAATAGGTTTTTTTTGCACTTTATTTTACAGTACTTGCACTTATTTACAGTGTACTTACTCTAGAAAGTACTGATAATATAAGGGAACTACATGGGTTAAGGTTTGGTTTAGGGGTAGATTCAAGTACCTAGTTATTACAGAGTAATTGTAATTACTATAAGTGCATAGCATGTACATGGGTAACAGGACTGCAAAAGGAAGCGTTATTTATGTAAACTAGGTACTAACCCTGAACCTACCCCTAAACCTACTCCATGTACTTAGCCAGTACTTTCTAGGTACTGTAAGTACATGTAAGTACTGTCCTGTACCGATTGTTTTAGACAAACAGATAGTCGCGCACCAAACACTTGCCATTGCTTGAGTCAGAAACTGACAATGTCGTACTTCTCAAACTAACAGAACTTGCATGAAACCAATATACAGTAGTCAACAAGTGGACAGTTGATCAAAAAAGTTCATCAAATAACGGTTATGTGTTCAAAACTCATAACTTTGATGAAAGGTTTTGATCTACTTCAAATGTTGACTACTATATCTGCAGTTTTGAAACTTGACCAAATGAATATATTTAGAAAAGTTTGGGGGTCATTTGCATACACTGAGAAAAAATTGGTGTAGAAACTATTTTCACTCAAAAATTGCTAGTGAATTTCACAATTTTTGAAAGAAACGGCAAGTAACACAAATGTGACATTTTTAAGATTTGCCAAATGAGCATTGAATAATTGTACAAAACTAATTAAAAGGGCACGTTGTAAAAAGGACTGATTGCTCATGGATGTGCTGCGTTGAGGAAGACATGAACCAAGACACTCTCTCCTCAAGACCGTCCTCTGTACGATGTGTTTGTTTTCACTCGGATGAAGATGTGATCCACTGCTCTGCTGTGTTGCTGGTGCAGTCCGACATCCTCATTGGTGTCTGGTATTGTGATCTGTTTACGTCCTCCCTCAGCTCTCATGAGTGAACACTTCCCACATCACACATGTGTCCGATTACTGTTTTCATCTCTTTCACTTCCACTCATCATCTCATCTTCCCACTTCTCCATGTTCAGAAGAAACCTTCCTCCACTATCTCCGACATCAGCTCTTTTGATGAGTGAGATGTTAAAACGAGGTCCTGACTCTCTGCGGTCATTAAAAATCCCAGGATGTCCTTTGAAAAAGACTAGGGCTGTAACCCCGACGTCCTAGCCAAATTTACCCAGTGGCCTCTGTCCATCATGGCGTCCTAATCATCTCTATATACTGATTGTCTTCATCTCCGTCTCCTCTCCACCAGTAAGCTGCGTTCTGGTGCAATATGGCATCATCCAGGTGGTGCTGCACATTGGTGGTGGTTGAGGAGATTCCCCCTTCCATGTAAAGCGCTTTGAGTACCCAGAAAAGCGCTATAAAAATGTAACAAATTATTATTAAAGGGGGGGTTGACTGCTTTTTTTCTTTGCATAATTGTATTTATGGGGTGCAATATAACATGTATTCGTGGTTTTTATTTTTTTAAAAGTCGTATTTTTCATAAACTTCACGTTTATTGTCAGCCGCGCTCTCCTCTGTCCCCTGAACGAGCGGTTCACTTCCTGATTCTATGAAAACACTCCCTCAGAAACACGTCGTGGGCTCAGATTGGTTAGTTTGGCCCGGTGTGTTGTGATTGGCTAAACGGTCGCTCACGTTGTCCGGAAGGTTTAACGCCCATTACCTTTACGGGCGGAACGTGAGCTCCGGTCCAGAATGTAAATATGTGTCGAACTGCAGTATCAGTTTGAGGCAGAATCAGACCGAGAAAGCCGCGATGAAGAGAGTCAAACAGAACCTCACCACACACGGTTCTTAATAAACGTTTCTGAATGATAATTTGCTACATTTTTTAACTTTTTGCACGTTTGTTTTACACAATAGCATCTGACTGGCAACAATAGCAACTGACTGGCTACTAATGTCATACTCAAACAGCGGTGGCATGTTTACGTTCTTGATCAAATCGAAAATAAAGTCATAAAGCATATATACATAAAAAAAATACGTTTAAAACATTAGTACTTATAGAAAATTAAGATCCATAATGTTTGTACGAGTTTGTCGTGGACACAAAATGGCATAGTCTAACTAGTAGTGGCTATAAAGCCAGCGCTGGCATTTGAAAAAAATAAAACACAAGGCTAACGTTACGTCTGGAATTATACATGCAAATACATTTAAAATGATGAAGTCTTAGCCTACTTACAGACTGTGGCCCAACAACTGCTGCCTCTTGTTTTAAAGTCAGAACTGCTTCATGTTTCTTGTTGAATATGGAGTTGAAGTCGTGGAGATTCTGGAAGCTGTCTTCCGTAAAATGCGCAGCACAGAGAGCTAGATTACGATCGTCATTTTCAGGAACATAATCAAACATAAATTGTATCCATTGTTGAGGAAGTATAGCGTCCGTGGGAAGCCCGAAACACAGAAGACCTGACAGCTGCGTGAACAACTCACTCGACGAGTCGACGTGCCTCAGAAATATGCGCGTGCCATTTTCTGCATATTCTGAGGGAGGGGTTGATGCAAATGTGTGGGTTAGTGACGTACCATAACCCAGCTGTAGTCCCAATCCAGTCGTTTTTGTAGGCAATTATACTTCCTGATTTTTAAAAGACGATATCTCTGCTTACATTGAACTTTCAGCGCTGCAACTTTGCAGATACTGTTCATGCACCAACAGCAACATTACACACTATTTAAAATGAAAAAAGTGAAATCGCAGTCAACCCCCCCTTTAATTATTTGATTAGAGTGAATTGCGTACAAATAACCCATTTGTCTAATCATTTTTTAGTAGTAGTAGTAAAATCCGTTCAATGCTATCACCCTAGGTGAGATCCTCATTGTTTTGTGTCAGATAAATTGCCCCCCTGAAATAGGCCTTAGTCTTGATGTGAAATGTAGCCAACCAATCAAAAGAGCAGCTCTTGCTTGTAGATTTAATTCAAACAGCTCATGATTTTAATTTAACTGTCTATTACTGTTATTCTAGTACTTCAAAATCTTCCAAAGTGTACAGGCAGGTAGACCACAGGAATGAGTGGTTAACACTGAAGCCAAGCATAACACTTTCTATTGATCTATTATGCTCTTTCTCATTATTATGACCCAAACCCCAAGTGTAGATCACGATTGTCACTGACCCAAGTCATCTAGAGCCCAGAGCATTACTGACAGTGAGCTCTGAGCCCTTGACTTGAGCCCCTGCAACCTCATACTACCAGCCTGGCAATGACTCCCAAGACCCTAGCATTGCCACACTGAGCTTAGACACAAATCCCTCTCGATTTCTTCAAAATATCTAGAGATAAAGTTTTTTAAATGCTTGTTTGTAATGGTGACATACTGTAGATGAATTCTCTAAGCTAATGAACAAGGATCAAGCCTCTTAACCTGCAATTATCCAGCAGTGTGATGCCGCTGCTTGTGAAATGTCACTCGGCAGTTGGCCCTACAGAAGGTTAATGCTCTGTTGGTTGCTCAAATGTCCTTTTAAATGCTCTTTCCATATCCCGACTGTGATCTCTGGTTGGAGTCATATTAATTGCATTTGGCAACGATGAACAGCATTTAATCAAGGCTGTTCCCAAGAAAAGAGCTCCCAGTAGTTGCTAAAATATAGAAGTGTGTACTTGAGTTACACGAGTTCAGTAAACAGCCTGAGTGTGTCGTTTTTGAAAAAGACCCCAGTAAATCAGAGGTTAGTCCATATCTGTAGTTTTGTGTAAAATATGCAATAATCTGCTGAGAGTTTTCTTTAAAACAAGACCAAACTTCATTATATATCCCAAAGCATTCTTGACTTACAACCATTTAAGTTTGAATAGTGCATTTTAACCCCCATTCTCAAAAGGGCGGTGACAGGAAAAGGGTTAAGGAGATGCGCTGACCTGTCCAGGACCTGTTTTATTGCCTATTGTACATCTGGCCCAGGACTGCAGATGAAAACTAGCCTTTTGGCTAACTCTGGCATATTTTGACTTGTCATGTTAATATGCACTGTCCTTGTAATAAATAAATAAATAAAAAAAAATAAATTGTTATGCACATAGTTGAACATTAGCAGGAATGTAGCATAATATGGATGTGAAAGCATAAAAGTAGTTTTGGTTAAAATCAACAAATAATCGTGATCTCAATATTGATCATAATAATCGTGATTATCATTTGGGCCCAAATCGTGCAGCCCTACTCTTTGCCGACTGCAGCTTGTGGATCGGGGAACCAGTCCTGCTCCTGGAGGGCCACTGTCCAGTTCAGCTCTAGTTAACACACCTGAACACCGGATCAAGGTCTTGCTAGAAACTGCAGGCAGGTGTTGAGCTGAACTCTGCAGGACATAGGAGCTCTAACTGTACGTTCACACCGCCGCCGTCTTGAGCTTCCAAAGCGGCCGGAAGTCATTCATTTTCAATGGAAGCTGGCTTCTCTCGGCTGCAAGGAGCGTCAAATTGACCCTTCGCTAAGCCCCGCCCTCCCTAGTTACTGTTGCTACGCCTGTCAAGCTTTCGCGGCTGGCCCATCTATTATAGTGTGGATGCACCCGGTGTCAGACATTTAAATGAGATAATTAGTAATTTTCGGCGAACAAGTGAAATATCTGAGAGAGCAAGACAAAAGGTACTACAGTAATCCATTCGAGGGATATATTCACGACATTATATGCAACCGATTAGAGAATCATTTCTTAAAAATTGAAGTTAAAGCCTAACGTTATAGTCCCAGCGCAAGCAGCAGCGCCTTATACGCTGACCGTTCAAATGGGAAACACAAATTGAGGAACAGCTGTGTTCATACACAGCAGGGTATGTGAAAATAATCTTAATAATTATAAATCAAACAGCTTATCAATAAATCTTGTGGAATAACACTAATACCGTGTCCGGGAGAGCCGCCATCGGATTGGGTTAAGTTAGGCTACTTAGTAAGGGGTAACGTCAATTAAACAAATACTGAAATATATTTTAAAGTAGCCTATGTCAGTGAGCCTTTGTCTTGTCTCTTAATCGTCTTATTTTACGTTATCATTATGACCAAAGAACCGTCAATATTTCCAAGCAATAGGTGTTTTTGTTAAGCATGTCGACATTTACCAGAATGGGTCTCGCACATAGACGCTAGATCACGCCAATCATTTTTCCCCTTGGCTTTTAGATTTTCTGGAAGTAAAACAATTCCTCTCCCCCGTCCAAACTTTTAGTATACCGGTATCAGATTTGCACAATCCATACGCACAATGCTTCAGCATGTTTCCCTCGTTCGAAAGCTTGCCAGACCTCCCGCGCATAGTTACGGTTGCTAAGACATGATTGGCCAGTGGCGGTTTTCGGGCGTGGCTTAGCGAAGGGTCAATTCCTCGGCGTAGCGTTTTGGGCGTTTTGAGCGTCAATCAGAAAGTTGAAAGAAGCTCAAATTTATGGTAATGAGCTGTGACGCGGTTCAGCGGCAAACGCCAGCAACCAATCGGAATATAGACGTCCTTCACGCTGCCTGATTCCGGAGAAATACAAAATGTAAACTTTCGTTCCTACCAAAACATTACATTAGTTCAGAGAAAATGGAAGAGAAGCTAATCATCGCCGTTGCTGTGATTCCCATGGTGATTCCTGCTGGTTTCGTATCATTTATGACATGACGTTGTTTGCTTACAGGGACCGCATGAGCGCAACTTTTATTTGAAATATTTACGAACGCTCGTTTTAAAGCTGCAATACCTAAGATTTAGATGCCGCTAGAGGGCGCTACATTCAAAACAACAACAACGGCTTTGCTTGATGACGCCGTGGAGGAACGCGGAATGATGGGAACTGTTGTTTTCAACTCCACCGTGGATAAATCAGTCAGACTGGAATCGAAAATTAGTTGTCATGGATGAGGTAAAGTTCGATTTCTATAAACGTTGCGTTTAATGACATGCTTGTTTTTCATTAAACTGAAACAACCGCAAGAAAAGTCAGGTTTTAAAAGTAAATTAGTTACTGTCCGAGTCACTGGACGAAGCTATGGTGGAGAGGGTTTGAAGGGGCAGGTCTCTTGCAAGGAGTTGACGTGGCTGGTCCTCCTTGGTAACTTTATAAAAATAAAAAATCAATTTAATGTACATTTGACACATCTTTTCATGTCGTGTAAGTATTCAACCACAGCTACATTCGGCGTCTACGCGGCGCCCAGCGACGGCTCAGGACCGTGTTCAAAATCCTGCTGCGCCACAGAGTGCCATTTACATAGTTTTAAATAAAATTTGTATTATTTTTGTCTCAAATTGTTGCTAATGGATCCTGACTTCGCCCTATATGCTGCAATATGCATTTAGTTTTGCATTCATTTACAGAAATCAGCTGCTTGAATGACAATTGCTGATGTTATTAGATTTTTCAGGCGAGATTCTCAATTCATTCAGTAAACGGATGCTCTGAGGTAAAGTTTTCAGAATGCAAACTCAGCAACGATTGTATTTAATTGTACAGTACAATCATAACATAGAACAGACATTATCTTAATTTCCTGTCATTAAACAATATTGCTGTCATACACTGATGAGAAAGTGCGCGTCAGGTGTTCGATAACGTTACTGTGGAGATGTCCTAAACGTGGCGCGGCGCTTCTCGTCCGGTGTGCGACCCCCTTTACAGCCAACAGATCACATTCCGAGAATAAATGAAAAGAATAATTGTGCTCCATTCCATAACAAATGCGTGAAACAAGCTGACGTTTGTTGCTTGATAGACGCTAACGCACAACTACAACTACCGCATTTGTCCAGGACTACACGTAGTACGAGCGGAAACCGAGGTAAGCGGATATGACGCGATTGACTGGCGACTCCCGCCCTGCTCACCCCTGCTCATACGCCCCGTTTCCTTGGTTAAAATCTCAATTTTCTCGCGATTTAAACATTGTTTGAAACATTTGGAATATTGTGAGTTATCATCATAACTAAATATATAACACTGGCCTTGTGATTTTGGGATATTTTAATGCAAAAATCTTAGGTATTCCACCTTTAAAGCGGGAATGCAATTAATTTGCTCATGGTGACGCCGATTTGACCGCAAATAATAATAATAATACCTAACTATTTTTTCCCGACCAAATGTGACCAAAAATGGTGTCATTAAAAAAGGTTTCTTCAATGTATTGCTTGTTTTTTTCTGTTGATTACATTTCATGTTGTGACACTTTTATTCTCTCGGCAACGTCAGAGCGTCCGAAGCGTCAACGAGCTTCTTTTTGACAAGCGTCCTTGACAGGGCGGCCAGAGCTTCTTTGACGCTCAAGTCGGCGGCGGTGTGAACGTACGGTAACAGGAGTCGGTTTGGAGAAGGTTTGCTTCAGACTCACATACAACAAGTCTTGTAGTATCAAAGGAGGATGCTAACCTGATGTGTTAAAGTTAAATAATTCCAGAGAATCAAAGGCAGTATCAAATATAAAACACAGAAATATCCTGGTGTCATATTTTCAAAGCACTTTCATTACAGCACATTAACTTTGCTAGTCATTTGCCTGCATGTCAACACACGCCGACAGAAATTGTTCCTTTCTGACGTGACTTTAACAAGTGTTTATCGCAGTGTTTCACGACTGACGATTGCTTCATTCCTCACTACGGGAAGTTGAATAAAATCAGATAAAATTTCACTGGACTGAGAAAGAGCAGTCCAGAAAAAACTTGTTTTATATATTTATATTTATTTTAAAGTAATGGCTCTCAGTAGATATCAAGATATGCATGTTGGGATCTTCTTTTCACAGAAATATATTCTCTGAGTGAAGTAAATGTATTTTGAGGTGTCTCGCAGAAGGTCTGGTTGGAGACGCCTCCGCTGCTTTCATATCCTCCGTTTATCTGCGTCTCCTGCTGGTATTTCCTGAACTCCATTGTGCCGTAGACATTCGCTCCCTCTGGCCTTCATGCGCTCACTCTCGTTCTCCTTCTGCAGCCGTGTGTGTGTGTGTGTGTGTGAGGATTCAGTCATCTTGTGCTGAGGTGGTTTTGCTGATCAGCATTCTGCGGTATGGTAAGTGTATCTGTGCATCTGTCAGCTGCTGCAGGCAACACACACACACACACACACACACGTCTGTCTCGCCAGCTCTCTGTCTGTCTCTGAGGGTTGTATTGATGTGTGGGTAATATTAATGCATCAGTCCAGACGTGCTTGAGAGGTAAACAGTGGCGGGACGTCAGCTGGAGATGTTTGGATTATGGGATACGTCAGACTAACAGGCATCAGGTTTGTGTGTGTTTAAACATGTCATCAACAGACCCAGAGGGGAAATGCGAAGTCTTTTAATATTTTCTGCACCGCTTTTGGTGGAGAAATCTGCAGAATTAAATGTGGTGAAATGTGTTTGAGTATAACACTCTTTGTGATTATGACATTTCCTGAATGAATGAATGAAGATGCTCAACACGGCCACTTGATTAAATAGTGAGAGTGTCTGTGTGTGTGTCAGCTGGTTTGATGCATTGAATAGCGTGCACATAACTCTTTCCCCGCCGGCGGCTTCTAAAAAACTTGCTAACCAATGCCAGCATTATTGATAATATTCACAAAACAATTCCTGGCCACCAGAATATATTGTTTCATGATCCTGCATCATTCTTTTCTTTATCAACTTAAACGCCCAGTGCTGTGATTGGCTGTTGTGTGTCTTCAGTATAAACGCCCTGTGCTGTGATTGGCTGCTGCGTGTCTTCAGTATAAACGCCCTGTGCTGTGATTGGCTGCTGCGTGTCTTCAGTGTTAACGCCCAGTGCTGTGATTGGCTGTTGTGTGTCTTCAGTGTAAACGCCCTGTGCTGTGATTGGCTGCTGCGTGTCTTCAGTATAAACGCCCTGTGCTGTGATTGGCTGCTGCGTGTCTTCAGTATAAACGCCCTGTGCTGTGATTGGCTGCTGCGTGTCTTCAGTATAAACACCCTGTGCTGTGATTGGCTGCTGCGTGTCTTCAGTGTTAACGCCCAGTGCTGTGATTGGCTGCTGCGTGTCTTCAGTGTTAACGCCCAGTGTTGTGATTGGCTGCTGTGTCTTCAGTGTAAACCCCCAGTGTTGTGATTGGCTGCTGTGTGTCTTCAGTGTAAACGCCCAGTGTTGTGATTGGCTGCTGTGTGTCTTCAGTGTAAACGCCCTGTGCTGTGATTGGCTGCTGTGTCTTCAGTGTAAACCCCCAGTCTTGTGATTGGCTGCTGTGTGTCTTCAGTGTAAACGCCCAGTGCTGTGATTGGCTGCTGTGTCTTTAGTTTAAACAGCATTAATAGCGCCTCGGATTACTGCTGTCATTTCATCAGGAGGCGTATGCCATAAACCCGCTTCCTAAGTTACATCTGCTTTTAAGAGGTGGACAATTTTCAACGCAAAACAGGTGTGCTTTCACAGGATTTTTCTGTACAGAAGAGGGAATACATAATAAGGCACAGTTTACGCTTCCCCTCCCATCTCTTTACGTGACACGCCCACTTTCCCCTTGACCATCCCGTCAATGCATATGCTTGACACGAAAAGCGCATTTTTCCATTTTCAGTTCCCGCTCTTTGTGTCCCATTTGTACACACCTCACCATGGTTTTATGTGCACTTTGCAAAACAAATACGCTTGAAGTGGCCGCAAAAGCGTCAGTACATCTGGCCCTCAGTGCTGGGATTGGCTGACATCTTTGCAAATGCAACTCTCTCGAAAATGTTTAGGATGTTTTTACTATTACAGTTCTCAAGGTTAACTAATCGTGAATAGTGTTGATTATAGCATTATATTTAGATTGTGGCATGAAAGGTTGCAGTGATGAGCATGTAGTCGATCACAGACATGTTGAGCGCATGAATGCAGTGATCTCATCATTGTTACTCGATTTCTGCACACTAACAGATGCTTTCATCATCATAACTAACAGTGCAAACACAATGTAAAAAAGAGATTCGTTGATTATAACGGGAGTTTTGGCGAGAGTCCAGAACCCCAGAGCTCTTCTGTCCTCGTCCTGTCACTCACACACCAGTGGGCGGAGCCAGAGTTACAGTGAAGAAGTCGGCGGTGATCTTCTTCTGCAGAGGCGCTCCTTTTTCCCTTTAAGAGTCCCGATTAATTAGTATTCGGGGTTTATGGAAAGCACACGTGACTGACGATTAACACACACAATATGGCTGCTGCAACACTTGTTTCAGTTGTTTAGTCCCAGGTAACAATTTTTAGTTTTTGGTTCCCAAGAACATTCCCTATTGTTGACCCTGGAAAGTTCTCTTAACGCAAATTGAGCATTCCCTTAAGGTTAGGGAAACGTTCTGGAAACTTTATGGGAACGTTCCCTTAAGGTTATAAAAATAGAACCTAAAAATAACCTACAGGGAAAGTTCCTAGAACGTTCTTGTTTGGTTCCCAAAAAAATAACCAAATGGGAACCATACGGGAACGTTAGGGGAACGTTCTGTGTTTGCTGGGATTCATTTCCAACCCGTCTTGTCTCTTTATGCAGTTCACATTTCAATTTGACAACAATATTAGAGCAAGGTACCAGTATCACTGTCTGACTGAAGTGTTTATTTACCAACCGAACAAGATAAACATGTCAAATTAAATAGAGCATCTTTAATACACAGTCAACTTACTACAAAGTCCACATTTCATGTAATATTTTATACATTTGTTTTTGTACAAAAATAATCCAGTCAACATGTTGTTTTTATAATATCAGATTGATTATTGTGTTTTTGAACGGGCCATCTCGCAAGGGGATCAGAGTTTTTGGTGACACTAGACATTCAAAAATGTGAAAACTCCATTGGGAATTAACTGTGTTCTGTTCATAACTGGTTTATGAGTCTTATGAATGGTCAGTAGCATGCCATAGATATGGTATATAGAGGCTGATCCAGAAATAATTCACTGTTTTCCTGTAAGATCAGCCATTGTCCTGGTTGAAGACAAAGTCTTTGAACTGCAGTAGACTCATTTAGTCTAATGGCTTCCGCTTTGCTCATTCAGAAGTTGAACGAAGTTGAGGGATTTATGTAAATTGATCGGTTGACTGTGATTGGTTTAGAGCACAGAGCGGTCAGAGTTAATTAAAGAGACACTGCTGTATTGCTGAATGTTGTCTATGTTGAGTTTCTGTTGGAGTGTAAACTCTGTGAAAGGACTTGAGAAAGCGAAACGGAGATCAGTGGTTGGTCAAGCGTCTCAGTGTCCTAAAACACTACGGTAAAAGATGACGATTGACAGCTGATGAACTAAAAATAAATGGTCCCTTATATTCATGGCCTGATCAGTGAGACAAAATCAGCTTTAAAGGTGAATATGTAGTTTCTGTGACACAAGTGGCACCAACCGGAATTAAAAACAGCAAACGGCTCTTTAATAAACTGAACACAAAACATCATACATGCTCCACCTTTAAAGCCGTACATGAGCTGAAGCCACGGGCTGTCTGTGTCCAGGGCTCACCTCGTATAACATGATGCTGAGCTACAAAATAAGCACACAGTGTTTGGATTTGATCTCGGCATGTCATAATAGAGATTGTACATGGCACATTGCCCAGAATTACATTTTTATGGACGTTATGTTTACAGTAAAGCAAAGTCCGTCCAAAATCTACATACTTTTGTCTGTTTAGAAGAAGGTTTTGTGCTTATATAGTGGGTGGTTGAACATTTAAACATGAACAATGACTCATAATAAAACATGAAAACCACATACTTTTTCACATAATTGTGGCTATTAAGAAATTGTTTTTGTATTTATTTCTATTTCTATTTTACAAATATGTTTTGAACTTACAAGTGAACACACAAGTGCTATTACCAGTCTTCTGAAATCAAGCTTTCTCCTGCTTGATAATGATACATCCATTCATGTAATTTTTTTGTTTTTTTGTTTCAAGGATAGCCCCTTGAGATGAACCATCTCATTTTCGAGGGGGTCCCTTCTTT